>NW_009725739.1:0-3965 GCF_000703405.1 Apaloderma vittatum
ATCTTGGCTTGCTCCTCCAAACCCTTCATATCTCAGCAGCTCTGGCATCCTGTGCAACACCGTGTCCTCTGAAGGAACCAAGCTGTGGATTGGAGCACACTGTGGTGTGATCCCAGCTTCTGTCCTCAAGGAGGACGTGAATATTTAAGACACTCTTCAGCTGTGCAGTGCTATCCTCATCTTGGTATCAGTCAATCCCTTCTCACTTGCATCCTTGTTAGTATTCTCAGAGAGCTGGTCCATCAAAGTCAATGGATGGTCTTCTACAGAGCAAAGGTATTGTTGCTTACAAGTGCCTTTCCATGACTTTTGCCTGCATATTTGTGAATACAGCACTCGTTATGATGCTCGGTAATCCTACAAGACTTTCAGATTATTTATTATGAAACCTGGAATTGTCTTCTTTACAGAAAACAGGCTGACTTCGTTTTGGAAGTGATCAGCTTGACATGCCTTACGAACATCTTGTTGTCCTACAGCGCCAAATAAAATCTTCTACCCTGAGATGAAACGCTAAAGAAGTGGCTGGAGTGAAATCTCTCCAAAGTCACTTGGCCCATCTCAAGAAAATGATTTACCTGAAGAAGACACCCCCCAGTCTGAGCACTTCCACCACCAACCTCCTGAGAGGAGCTGTGGGGTTAGGAATTATGCCAGCAACCAGAAATCCACTTTTTGCCCTGTTACACCAAATTTGAGCTGGCAGCAATCCTCTGTGCATCATCATTGCCACTAGAAACACACCCTTGTGGAAGCTAGTTTACAGGTTTGACAATGTCCTATCTGAAGGCAGGCAAGTTGAAAGGTCCGAGTCGTTTCAGTGTGTTTTGCTTTTCAGGGTGGGAAAGGAGTGTCATATTCGATCAATATCTTTATGCCAAAGTTTGGAGTTGAAAAGATAACTTGTGGCTCGAATCGATTTGAAACTGCCTGGAGGGAAAAGGAAATTTTGCAGCCAAAGACATTTTAAATCAGGTGTGTTTGGTTTATAAATTTATTTTGAAGGAACACAGTGACTCTCTGAGTGCAGCCTTTCACAGATGCAGAAAGGTAGATATGCTCTTAGGAGCTATTGCTGCTGAATTCCCTTTTTTTCATCCAACAGGTTCCTTTCCCACCACTCCAAGACCCATTGGGGTGATGGTGGGATGAGACAGCTACAAGAGCAGTTTGGGTGCTGGGCATAGTTTCCACCAGCCCGATGGGAATATCATCTTCTCCTTCCCTCGCTGCCAAGATCTCAGAGCTGGAGGTCCTGGAGCAGAAGGAGACCTGTGTGAGCATTCAAAGGGGGGATGATGAGGATGGAAAGAGCAAGGGGAGAGGGGAGCTATATCGATTGGTGTGTGAAAGGCCTCCCGGGAGCCCCGTTGCTGAGAGACAGCCCTGGGAGATGCAAGGCTGGAATTAATAACTGCTCCATTGGGGCCCTGTTTGCTCTCCTTGCCCAGAGCCAGAGGACTTTGGTCGCAGCTTATCACCCAGCCGAAAGCCCCAGGAATGCAGTCACAGGCAAATGTGCATGTTCACACGACATCTATTAATCAAACGGTTCCCCCACCCTTTAACCCTTCGCAGGTCAGGGAGAGGGGAGGAGGTGAGCATAGCTCTGCTTTGTCTAAAGTCAGGGTCCTGAGAGTCTCTTTAGAGGAACCGGAGAGAGGGCTAAGTCTCCTGTGAACTTTGGTTCATATACCATACCCCTGTTCTGCATCCAGGGCTTTTCTAAAATCATATCCCTCACCTCCTTCCAAATGCTTAAGGACTTGATTTTGGTACCTGCATCCCTCGTCAGTGGGAGCTAAGCATCGAACTGCTTTAAAGTGCCTTGAAAGTCCCAATCACTGGTCCCGACAAATAATCACAGGCTTTTCTTCCTCTTCACTCTGTTTCCGATTCCAGGCGCTGTTTGCACTTACATCATGGTGGTTGTTTTACAGCTTCCCCAAGCTGCCCCTGGCCATGGTTCCTCTGCTGCTGTGCACATCCGTAACAGGATGATCATAAGATCATTTGGGTTGGAAAATGCTTTTAAGATCATCAAGTCCAACCATTAACCCAGAACTGCCAGGGCAACCACTAACCCATGTCCCTGAGCACCACATCTCCACGGCTTTTAAATACCTGCAGGGATGGGGACTCCACCACTGCCCTGGGCAGTCTGTTCCAATGTTTAACAACCCAGGTCTCCTGCTCTGAACAGCACAGAGCTAATGGGACAAAGTCTTTCTCCCCAGCTTTCACCTGGGGAGACAAACCATGACAAGCAAATGGCTCTGCTGCAGGTTTTACCCCAACTTCATGGTAAGACCAAGCACACACTTGCCTGGATGCTGGATGCTTTAGTCCCAGCAATGTGCAGCTTGACAGGTGAGGTTGAGGAAGGTTTTCAGGCGCTCGACTTGTTAGCAGTTATTTAGTCAGCTAAAGTAGTGACATAGTCTCTGTGGGCCTGCCATGGTGAAGGAAGAGACAGTGGCACCTCCCTAGGGCTAATTAGCACACCAAAATTAGGCTTTTGCTGCATAGCATCCCCTAGAAGATCCTGATGACGGAGACCCTGGGAAAACATCACCTGTTGCAAACTGACCCAGATGGACATTGCTTCATTGGTTACCCTGAGATGTCACCTTATTCTTGCCAACACCCTGAAACCCACGACTCAATCAAACATAGACAGGCACTAAAGACACCATTCCGGAAGGCATCAGGGATGCTCAAGCGCTGCAAGGTACATGCAAGCCCAGGAAATGTCAGCTGGGCTTTAGGAGATGGCCTCTACAAAGGAGCGAGGCTCTGGTATGGCCTCCCAGGAGGAGCAAAACGACAAGAAGCCCACTCAACCTACAGATGGACGCTGAGCAGCTTCTGATGTGGTGACCTAGAGTGGAGGCTGATGCTGCTCCTCCCTGTCCTCTGTCCACTGTTCCTGGATAAACAGTGCCCAGCGATAAGGTGCCCATTTGTAAAAGGGGTGGGGACTGAGCAGCCTCGAAATGTGGTCAGTTCCTCATCGCCTGAAGTTTTCCAAACAGGTTGGCACCTCCTCCCTGAAGGCTGCCACCAGCAGCAGCTCTGTTGGGTGACAGGGTGAGGCTGTGGCTTTTGCCACAGGTAAGATAGGGTTGGATGACGAGGTGGGTGACTTTTAACCTTTCCGCACCAGGAAGGAAGAAGGACAAATTGTTGTGTGTTTTGTCTTGAGAAGTCTTTAGCCCTGGATCCTTTCTCATTCACCTCGTGTCAAGAGGAGGAGCATGAACTGAAGGAGATCGAATGAAGACAGAAGACATCACCCCAGGGGTGGGATTTGGTGTATTTTTTCCTGCATTTGCAATCCTAGCCTAATTTGTGAAATCTCCCACGCTCTCACAAGCCAAATGTGCCTGGACAACAGTTCCCTTCTGGTCAGGGCAGGCTGAGGACAATGATGGAGACAAAGTGCATTGTTAGTAGCTGGTATATGTAGACATTCAAAATGTTGAGTTCTTTTAGCTGTCAAAGAACCAAGCACATCATCTGGAGTTGAATCAATTAATTTCTGAAGCATTACCACACTCCTATCTCTGAGTCTTGAAAGTTTCCCCCTTAGACCCAAGAGTGCCTAAAAGCCTCAATTCTTTTTGAACGTATCTAACCCAAAAAAGATGTACTCCAGCTGCTAACGGGTCTTTTTGTCTGCAGGACCAGAGCAGGTCTGGCCTAGAGTGAGCCACTGCTGGAATATGTATAGTGTGGACATGCTCAAGACCAATCATTTGGCTATGTTGACCCATGGGTACAAGGACACCCCACTGGCTGAGGTAGTCTTCCTACTTGCTCTTCCACAACCTATTGTATAAGACTTGCCACCCAAAGCAGAGGGACCTAGTGGGACCCGAGCATAAAAGACAAGAACTAATGAGGATTAGCCATATTAGAGGATCCTGTTACTTATTCCTAACTAATCAATGCACAGAGGGAAA
>NW_009725739.1:3996-5324 GCF_000703405.1 Apaloderma vittatum
ATGCACAGAAATAAATGTGTTATGAATTCTGCAGTCCAACCAACCTCCAGTGAAGCAGCTATTAAGAAAGGGAAGGGGGAAGAGGGAAGAACAAGCAATTTGACGCTTCTACCTGAAAATAATTATTCATCCAAACCGTATTGATAAGCACATGACACTGTCCGTGCAGATTAGGACCTTGCCAGAGAAGAAAACCCTTCTTGCCTGTTTTCTTCCCATCAAAGGCCGCATTGTTCCCAAAGAGTTAACAGAGAAGCAGATCTGCAATTACCCGGGAATAATGGGGTGTGATTGGGGCACTAAAGAGTTGGAATTGATTTTTTTTTTTTTCCAGGCTTTCAACCCTAGAAGCCCCTCCCTGACTTCCTGGTAACTCATGACCAGCAGGGTCAATAGAGCAGAAATCCTTCTAAAGGGCCAATCTGTATTTGAATTATTTAAACAATGTAGTACAGCCAAGTTAAATGGGGCTTATCAAACGTTACACCTCTTCAGGCACAATTGGAGACAGAAGGATATTAACTGCTGTATGCTCCACGGCTAACTGGAGAGATGGGAGGGGAGAAAAAAAGGAGGAAAAAGAAGAAAAAAAAGGGGATGGCAAGGCAGTATGTGGGGAGAAGCAGGTGTCTGCTGCAAGGTCCTGGCTAGAGATGGTCTCTTCTTCCTTTTGGAGACCCTCCATGCTTACCCGAAGAGGGGTTGGTTTTATCAAGGGAATTAAAAATCCAGACTTGGGATATTTGAGTGCTTAATCTGCATCATCTTCTTCCCAGGATGCGATACAATGTGAGAGGGTAAGGGTCTTTTTTTCACATTTTCCAAAGGAAACACAGGCAGAAGTCGTTTCCAATTCATGATAGGCTGCAGGTTATTACTCTATGAGCAGCTCGGGATGTGCACTTTGCCCACAAAAAGAGCTGAGACATGGAGCTGTCCGAAGGACACAGAGGTAAAAGGAAAAGGAAGCTAAAAACCATAATAATAGCAGGTTTTCCTCCAAGTTTGGGAGCCAAACAATAAGCTCTCGTCTACTGAGAGGGCCTAAGGACAACTGGGGCAAGTCCAGCTTGCTGAGCGACCCCAAAGGATGGCTCAGAGTAATTTTTTCCATAAAAGCATTGATCTTGCTTAGGTTTAGGAGCTGAGAATTTGTCCAGGAAAACAGCTTTTGATTTTTTTACAAAGGTGAAAGCAAACGAGAATCCACCTAGATGTTTTTTGGGACATTTATCTTGCTTTAGCCCAATGTTTCAGTGTTGTTTCAGGTGACCAGACATGCTTCAGAAGCTTGGAGGGTCCCTGGTGCGATGAGGGGAGAGGGAAAG
>NW_009725739.1:5355-26690 GCF_000703405.1 Apaloderma vittatum
CACAGGTAATTCACACTCTGACGTTTCAACATGACATATTTGACCCAGAGAGAAAACAAATATGTTTGCAAGTAAGAAAAAGCGATCTGCCAACAAACTGCAAAAAAAAGCCACCCCAAAAAAGCTGAATTCACTTGATGATGCATGGACAGGCGAGAAATAATTCAGTCACATATAACCATGCAGTAAGGATATAGGGGGGAAATTATATGTAAGTTATTCACAGACCCAAAATGTCTAAATACAAGTTAACTGACCTGCAGAGGTTTTACCAGAAAGCTTTGAGTTTAATGCAAAAGAGAAAAAAGGGGAAAAAAGCAGATTAACAACATTATCTTAAGGATCCACATCCATTAATACAGCTACTGTGCTGCCTCTGAGCTAATTAACACTGTTAATTAATGGCTATTCAGGCTATTTTATCTGTTCTGTACACAACAGAGGTACCAGCTCTCCAAAAGATGATTTTTAGGGGTGTTTTGCCCACCCGTGAGCTGAATTGCAGTGCCCAGGCTGAACTCCCTGCCTGATGGCAGCTGCAGAGCTGGCCGGGAAAACCCAGAGGGAAACATTTCCTGATGGGAAAGGCTGCCCCATCCAAACTGGAACATTTCAGGAGACATAACTGATTTCACTGAGGTTGTGTTGGTCTTTTTTTTTCAAAAAAAAAAGAAGAAAAATAATGAGGGGAAGGAGAGGAAAGTTTTCCTGTCTCTGTTCCATCCTTTTTATCAGAAGTTAGGAATATAAGAAGGTGCCTCGCGGCTCAAATCCAGCCCAGTGCTATCTCAGTATTTGACATTATTTGTCATTTGGGGAAGAATTTCAAAATGTTTAGATTTCGTTACCGTTCAGAATGAAGCCTCAAACTCAACCCTTCCTCCCCCTCCTCGCCAAGCGGTGTTTGCCATCCTTCCCCAGCCGCGCTTTTAGGACCATCCTTTGCTGCAAAACCAAACGGGTTTTTTGGGGCCAATGTCTGTAACCTCCAGCTCAAATGAAACCGGGAGCTGGGTTTGTTCACTTAGATCCAGCACCAGGCACCATCTGCCTTCCCATCCTCGCTGGCGCTGGGTGTCACATCTCCGACAGGTTCTTCCATCTTGAACGTCACCGTCTCCAGCAGCTCCTGCTTCCACGACGTTGGAAGGGGACGGGATGATCACAATATTGAGAAAGCTCAACCCAAGCAAATGGAGGGTTTATAAACTCCTGGCCGAGCCCGCAGGCTGCAAGGTCGCCCCTTATCTGAGTTCGCAGCGGGTTTGCAAAGTGCTGGCAGCCCTCCAAGTATGTTTGGGAGGGTTTTTTTCACTCTAACCTAAGGCTGCTGGACTCCCACATTTGACATTTTCCAAGTGCTGTTAAACGACGAGGCAGCGACCAGGAACAATGTGTGATTATAACAGCCGGCTGGGATGGGGAGAGACACTTGGCTGAGGTTTTCCAAGAGCTGCAGCAAGTGTGAAGGCTCAGCAGCCTGGCTGAGCCATCTTCAGCAGGGATGCTGCAGGCTGGAGGGGAGTGACGGGCAAAGCCAGGGCTCACCCCTTGAAAGCCTTTCAATCGCATCCCCCAAAGTGGAATTTTGCAAAGAGGGAAAAGTTGAGGTGTTTTTATCACAGCTGCCTGATTTCCTCCGCTTTGCCTGCAGATAACTCATAGGCTGCATTGTTGGGGTGCAGGAGCCTGCAAGGGATCCCAAGTGCCACTCTTTGCCCATGTTGTCTGGGTTGCCACCCCCATTTCACAACAAAAGGAGACAAAAAGTAGCCACACTAAAGATTCAGAGTCAGTGAAGGAGATTGTGGACTTGAACCTGGGTTTCTCAAGGTCTGCATTAACCCCTGCATAGACTATTCTTTCCCTTTGTGCCTTAATTGCCTATAAGAAAGATGGGGACAATCTTTTTAGCAGGGCCTGCTGCCATAGGACAAGGTGCAGTGCTTTTAAACTAAAAGAAGGTAAATTTAGACTAGGCAGAAGGAAGAAAGTTTTTAAAATGAGGGTGGTAAGACAGTAGAACAGGTTACTCAAAGGGTAGATGACCCACCCCTGGAAACATTCAAGGTCAGGTTGGACGGAGATCTGAGCAACCTGATGTAGTTGAATATGTCCCCTCTCACTGTAGTGGGGTTGGACTAGGTGACCTCTAAAGGTCCCTTCCAACCCAAACTGGTCTGTGATTCTATGCTTCTAATTAATTCACCAGTAGCAAGGGCTAACCACAGCTAAAGAGTTGCCTTCATTAATGAATGGGCTCAATATTGCATAGTAATTTAAAAGAGCTGAGGTGCTCTTATTTCTTGCTGGGAATATTTCTGTTATTTGGTGGAAGAATGGAAAGCAGAGGAAATCCACACTGAAAACAGATAAAAATATAAACTTGGTTGTTTTATTTCCCCTTTTTCTTCCTTTTATCTGTCTGGAAAACTGACTGTGCAGGACAAGGAGTAAAAGAAAACAAAAGAACAAAAACAAAAGTGCCTGTTTTCCTTTTTCTTTCTCAAGAAAATAAGTCTGAAAATTTCTTCCAAAGCAGTTTTTTACCCGACAGCTGCCCCCACTTAAAAAATATATTTTGGGAGGGAAAATGAAATGACTGAAGAGAAACAGGATGTGCTTGAATACAAATTGGATGGGAAGTGTGAAGGGGGTTATTAGTCAGATAGGGAGGATTATTTTACATCTCAACCACCTATACACGCACTCTTGTGACCCCCCTAAATGAAATGCTGGTTTAATCATCCTGGTCAAAGTCCTCTGGCTACAAGCAAGGCTTGCTGTACTGTGGATTAACAAGGGGAAAAAATTAAGGGATTTTGTATACAGTTTTTCTGGCTTTAGTTAAAAACCCCGGGGTCAGAGCAAAGCTCTGATTTCAAACAACTGTATTTTGAGTGATCCTGTTTATTCCAAGTGTCTGCTGAGGCTTTGACTCTGAGCTATTAATACAAAATAAATAATTTTCACACGAGTTATTTTTATCTCCATTGCCAGAAAAAATAAAGCGAGGCAGCTGCAGAACTGACACGTGTGAAGAGCAGAGAGGGAGCGAGAGGAGCCGTAGACTGCTGTGGTTTTTCTCAGCTGCTGAACAACACACAGAGCATCACTAGAAAAGGATATCGAGAGAGTTTGCCTCAGCCAGAGTAATAGGGGATGCTTTGGCGACATATACGGGGTGGTGGGAAACTCCCAGGGTGTGTTAGACCACAGGTTTTATGGTATCTGAATCCATTACTGCTTGAGAGGGTGTGTGACCTGCAATAAAGACAGCTTAGCCTCTGAGAGCAGTAGCTTCAAAAGCTGCCCGCTGCAGGTCCTGCCGGGCAGATGTGAGACCAGATGGTGCAGATGTGCTGGCACAAGACCCTGCAGTAGGTGCAGATGCATCCAGAGGACTGGACGTCTCTGGGGCTGGGTGCAAATGTATTTTCTGGGAAGCAGCATCCCACCACAGTGCTCCCAGGTAGGGATCCCTCAAGCTGTCTCATTCCCCGTGGTGTGAGGCTCAACCAGGCTGGCTGGGATGCACTTGGACCCATGGCATTTGGATCCTCAGGGGAGGAGAGTAAGAGGTCAAGAGATAAAGGCAGAGAGTCCCTGCTCAGCTGTGTTCCCAGCAGATGCCAGGGATGAGCTGTATTTGCACACCTGCAGCCAAGTGCCCTCCCATGCCGATGGTCATAAGCTCACAGATCACCTTCTCTACCAGCTGCTTTCCTCTTCCTCTTTGCTGGTTGATGTCCTGAGCTCACAAGGTGGCTGCACCTGGGTACCGGATTTCAAATCAAGTGATGGAGTGAAATGGGAGGGAGGTTCCAATAGTAGCGTGCACTCAGCAAATGAGGACTCCAGAAATGGGAAATAATTCTGAAAAATCTTTGCAGGGGTCACGTGTGGTGTTCCTGAAGAGCAGCCCTGCTATTTGTCTCCAAGAAATGCTTTAACGTCTCCATTACTTGCTTGTTGTACACTCCAGAATAAAGAGGCTTCATAGAATCAGAGGATCACAGAATGGTTTGGGTTGGAAGGGACCGTCAAGATCATCTGGTTCCACCCTCCCTGCCATGGGCAGGGACATCTCCCACTAGACTGGGTTGCTCAAAGCCTTGTTCAAGCTGGCCTTGAACACTTCTAGGGAGAGGGCATCCTGGGCAACCTGTGCCAGTTGTCTCACCACTGTCAGTCAAGAATTTCTAGGGTTCACTAGAGGTTGGAAGTTCAGAAATGGTGGCAGCCTTGGGGGCCATCAGCAAGGCGAGCACAAGGCAGCTACTCAAAGCATAAAGTGGTTGCCTCTCAGAATCACAGCCCTTAACCTATATATAATCATAGAATCATATAATGGTTTGTGTTGGAAGGGAACTTTAGAGGTCCTCTAGTCCAACCCCCCTGTAGCGAGCAGGGACATGTTCAAATAGATCAGGCTGGTCAGAGCCCCATCCAACCTGACCTTGAATGTTTCCAGAGATGGGGCATCTACCACCTCTCTGGAAAACCTGTGCCAGTGTCTCACCACCCTCACTGCCAAAAAAATACCCATGTGAGGCTCTCAAGGCTAGCTGGGGAAATGGAGGTCTGTGCTCTCTGCTAACACCATACCCCCTCGATTGACATGAGCATCAGCTGGACCAGAAAAGGCTTTTCCTACCTCATGCCTCTGCTGGATACAGGTCATGGAAGGAAGCAGCTTGACCTGGAGGTGTGTTACATGCTCAGACTCACACAGGCACAAGGAATGACCTTCAAAGTTGCTTGAGAAAGGATCTGATGTCAGAGGATGCCCCCAGAGTGGGCAAGATGTTGATTTCTGCGGAGATGTTGGAGGCATTTGCTGAGTCTCTAGGGAGGGCATGTGGCTGAAAAACTCTGCCTACCATTCACATCTGGGTCCTGCAGTTCTGGTGATGGTTTTTGAGGATCTATGTATTTACTGATCTAGCTAGCTAGCTTAAAATACCAGATTGTAAAAAGACATACATTCATTTAAAGTGTAAGATCTCCCAGATGGAACTGTATCCTACAGAAGGTGAGCATTGGAGTGAGGTGTGACACCCCTGTTTAACCACTGGGATGTAGAAGAAGCAGACAAGGCTTTAGATACACAGACATTTCTTGAGGGGAAAAAAAAGGGGGGCAAAAAGGAAGAAGAGGAAAAGGAAGATAAGAATTCAAACACAATTACATCAACTCTGGTTCTGGATATCCATCACCTGCAAATAGAGCAGCTGTGTGCGCCATGATATGAATAATACCAATAAAGTCGTATGTGTTGTGTCCATTATTCCTGGAGGTGCTCAGGATCTGCAGTCTCCCTGATGAAATCTGTAACTAACCCAAATCTGAGGTCCCACCAGGCTGGAGAGCTGAGGGGCCCAGCTGGCTTTCCCGAGCCATGAGCTGTAGGCATCTATTAACAATTAGCCTTTTGGGCTCCGCTAAGTGCACTCAGCCTGACTTGGTTTTATTGGCATCACCCATCTCCCAGTAAATGTGATAAGAGAGTCTGGTTAGCCGTGGCATTCAGACCAGGCTCTCGGCGAGTCTCCGGCAGGGCTGTCTGAGGACTACTTACCACATGTGTTTTCCACACCACATTTCCAGGCTCAGGAAGGTCTAATGAAGATTGTCCCTGGATCTCATTGTTTACTTTTAGGCAAGCATCAGAATTAAGATCAATTTAGCTGCCCCTTCTTTTCTTTTCTTTTCCTTTCCTTTTTTTTTTTTTTTCCACCAGGCTCAGTCTAAACATACATCTCAAGAAAGAGACTTTTTTTATTGCCAAGACAACGCGTGATAAGGAAAGATCATCTGTCTGCGAGAAAATTACTTCTGTGAGGTTCGGAAAGTGGTCCCAAGGGTCTGATTCCAGAACAGGCACAGCCCCTGGAGAACATTAAAGAATTATAATCCCCATGATAAGGCACTTTCTTTTATAGTTTTTTTTTATTTCATAGCAATAGTCACAGCTCAAAGATAAGAACAACATACATTTTGTTTAACTAGGCTCTCGTTCCTTGGTGTGGGGCTCACGGTGAACTGGCATCCATCAAACTCTTTTGTGATTTAGATGAATACCTGATTCTTCTGATAAGGGAAAGTGTAAGTCAACACAGTTCTGTTGTAATTGGGTGTTACCTGTTTAGATACTGAACTGCTATCTCAGCATCAGTTCACAGGCAAGCTTGGCTTTACCTTTTCTTGCTAGGTGCAGGGAGAATGTCTCTGGGTTTTGCGTTGGCCTCCAGGTGTTGCAACAAACTGCTGGGACGTATCTTGTCTCTTCAGGCCAGTCAAGGTGGCCACAGGACGCTGCGGATGCTGAAAGTCACCGTGCATTCAAACAGGGATGGGAAAAAAATTAGAGAAGAAAAATCCACAGTTAAACCCAAAGTCCTCACTTCAGGTTCAGCATAATTCCTGATCAAAGACTGGTGAAGACTGCATGATCTAGCCAAGAGGTACTACTATATTGTAATTTTGCTGATGTAAATATCTTACTGAGCAGTGTTTCATGCTTATAGTGCAAAAAACCTTATTACTGGTGCATATATGTTCGATGGGGCTTTGAGAAACATGGTCTAGAAGAAGATGTCCCTGCCCATGGCAGGGGGTTGGGACTAGATGATATTTAATGTCCCTTCCAACCCAAACCATTCTGTGATTCTACATTGGCAGCAGTCTCTGACCCTCAGCATACCAAGATTTATTTACACTAGATGAAAGAGATACTAAAATATTAAATTTGCAACCTAAAAACAAAACAGAAAAGGAGCCTGGTAAAAGGCTGTAGCTCCTGCCTTGGACCATACCACCTTTCATTAGATGACAGTGTCCTAGGAGACAACTGCCTCACTTCCAACAAAAATAAGAGCATCTGAACTTCCGTAACAAGAAATAGAAAAGAGGAGAAAAGAAAAGACCACGAACAGCCTGAATCTCCCACCTGCATGCTCTGAGGGATAGAGGATTGAAGAAATGAAATGCAAATCACAAACCAAAATGCTCATTTTGGATAAGGAATACCCCAGAGGCTGCCCAGTGTTTGCTCCCTCCGTGCCTGAACTCTTCAGCAGAGCCAGGCTCAGGAACCTGAAGTGGAGAAGCAATGTGGAAATCAGCCATAAGTCATGAGACGACCTCTTCTCCTTCCATCCCAAGTTTTAACATCAACCTTCCACAATTTCTATGGCCTAAGCCAGGGGCCCAGCAGCATAGCAAATGTTGGGCAGCAACACAGGACTGCAGGGATCTGCTGGCGGAGGGGTCAGGAGAACGTCAGTCAGTGAGGTGCAGGCTGGGAAGATCCCTTACATAGGCTGTAAAGGGATGTTTGGATGTTTCTTCCTCCCAAAATCGAAGGTGAATCTCAGTGATTTCACAGCTCCGATCTGGGATGATACAGGAGTGGCCAAAGGTGTTTTATTAGGCTAAATTTGTCTCTCGATTGAAGCCACTTGAATGTAGTGAAGGTGCATCAATGCTTTGCCATGAAAGGGCAGTTCATGGCAGTTGCCCCCAAACCACAGCAACCTCCCACGCGTTAAATCTACGCCACTGCCTGGATGGGAAGAACATAACTTCCTGCCAGCAAGCACTTAGGGCTGGGTAAATAAGAAGAACAGTAGGATAGATACAGCCTTCTTCCCAAAAATGAGATCCAGGCCTTCAAAAAGAGTAAGACTCAAAGTCTGGTCTCTCCTCAGCCTCCCCAAAAGCTTCTGCTCAATGCAAAGTCTTGGCTGAGCCACCTCATCCAAGGGTCAGGCAGTGGGTCACACACCACCTAAAATATCATCTTGGCCATGCGTGGCCAAGGCCCCTCTCTGTGGAGCCAGCGATGGGTTGGGTGGGCACCTCTTGGCAAGCAGAGATGGCTTTGGTGGCCTGGGGTGTCCTCAGAGGCTGGGAATATTTAATGGGAGACACCTGAAAAAATGCCCCAGCCTACATAGCTGAACAGGTGACTTGTTTATTTGCTTCTTTTTTGTGAGTTTATAGTAATTTCTCAGCCACCACACTGTTAGAAGACAAGGATTTTATGGTGGTATAGAGACAGAAATATAGATATATATGTATAAAAAAGTGCTATATATACTTTTAGAATGGCAGAGCTGAGGTTTAAGAGGCTATTTCCTGGCTTAGTCTAATTCTCTCACTAGAGGCTTTCCTTCACACTAAGTGAAATTCTGGCTGAATTAAAGAACCACTTCTCCTCTTATCTGCTGCTCCTGTTATCTAACTCCAAGGCAAAGGCTGGGAGCTGAGAGACAGCCAGGACATACCCTTTTACAGCTCGCCTTCCCACTGTTCCCCCAGGCTTGCATCAAATGCCAGGAAAATTTGTTAAAAACACCCTGTTGTTCTCAACCCAGCCATACAGGGGGAACAGCAATGGGAAAGCCACATGTTGAATATCTTGATTTTTTTTTTATTTTTTTTTTTAGGGGACATCTCCCAAAATCTCCTACAGATACCAGTGAAGTGGTTGCACTATGACCTCTGTGGAGCATGGACCATCCTTTCCATTGAATTGTCCAGGTCTCTTCACATGTGCAAGCCTCCAAGGATTTAATGAAAACAGAAAGAGTAAAAAGCACCAACCCTGTTCATTATTTGCTGTCACTACTTGTTTCTGGCTCCTCAGCCAGGTTGGTGCAACCAGCAGGAGCCAAGAGACCTCAGCTCCCTCCCTGACTCCACCACTGACTTACTGCTTACTGGGCAAGTCCCTCCAGTTATTTCTACCTCTCTCTCCACCTTCAGCAAAGTCTCTCTCTTAGTTGTAAAGGTTCCCAGTTTTGAGGGGAGCAGGATGTTTGCCCAGCACTAAACAAAACCAGGGCTCCTGCTTCCCTTTCTCCGGGTTTCCTCCAAGTCCTCCCTTGTCTCAGGGTATCATCAGCCTCTTCCACGCTTCTTGTTTGTGTATCCCAGACTTCACAACTGAATTAGCTGTACCAGCAACTGCATTTCTCACTCACATCAGTTTTATTAGGTTATCATTGTCATCGTGTGATGTGTCCATTCCCTAAATTAAGAGTACACTGCTAGGCACAGGTATTTAGAGCCCTTGAAACCAACTGTCCATTTTGTTCCTTAGATGTGTCCTTAACTCAGGGTTCTTGCAACCCACCTCCTTGCAGCATCCTGCTGCCTCTGGCAACATCAAGCACACAAACATCAGCAAAATAGGTCCTTTCTAGCAGGACCTAGACATCCTTCCAAGAAGGGCCCTGCTCCATGGTCAGCTGGGAATTGCAGCAGCCTCATGTCAAAGACACCACGAATGCCCAACACCGGGTGTCAAGAGGACCTATTATTTTCAAAGTTTTCCAGAAATGAACAGGCCAATACTCAGACAGGTCTACAGCAGACTACATGAGCTGCTGTTATGCCACTGTGAAGTTCTGCCTACAAAGAAGTGTCAAAATAGGTGAAACATGGCTGTGGTTGGACATCCACACTGGGACATTGTGGGAGGCCAAGAAGATGCTGAATGAAGGTGTTTGTTGCTACTTCTTCCTCCTTTTTCACCATCCTCTTGTACAACTGGTGTTCACCTGTAGACCAGGAGGCCAATAAATCTGGAAGGAAGTGAAAATTGGAGAGGGAGCCAAGAGGTCTTGGTTTGAAGCATGATCTCATACCCAGAGCACTGAAGAGGCATCAAGTCCTCCTTGTCCTCCCAGCCCTCTCCCTCACCTCCTGGTGAACTTCAGGAACGTCTCCGGCTTTGATTTCCCTTCCTATACAGAACAGGAGTGACATCTGCTTCCTCTGAGATCAGACAGCGAAAAGGGATGTACAGCATCATAAAATGACAGTGATTAGAATGCCTCTTCCATTTGAAACAGATACAGATCTGGCCCAAAAATTCCACAAGAAATCTCAGTCTGAATATCTTTAATACGCTGATCTGATTTTAAAAGAAACAGAAACCTGGAGTTAAAAAGCAGGTGGGTTTTATCGCCTCTTTATTATTAAATTTGCCTGGAATGTCTTTTTTTTCTTTTAAGATGAATGAACCTTCTGCTGACAGCAACTCCCTTACTTTTTGCCTTCAAACCAAAGTTGACGGGATTTTAGGGGATTTTCTGTTTAAAAACCCCACACTTTCCACATAGCAAAAAGCGCGTTCAGCTGCTGTCATGAAAATCTCTGGCTAAAACCACAATATACTTCTGGAGAAGTTACGTCACGAAGAGTACTTGTGGCTCAGAACATTTCTGGTCTCTCCCTGCTCTGTCAGGTTTAGATGCTCAGCCCTTCAGGTGTCCAAACAGATTTGGACTGTGGTAAGGACAATTTTAGGGTTCCTGGGAGCAGGTCAGCATCCCTGCATCCAGCTGCCACAACTCACCGATCAGGGCTTGGACCTCTCTAAAGTTATGGTGAATCAGATGTTGTGCTCTTTGGCCAACGCCACTCAAGTGTGGTTTGCCACCCAAACTCCAGGAAATTCTTCCTCTCAGACACAAAAACACTTGATACAAGAAAACTTGTCATGGTATGTGTTTTCCTAAGACTGAGCACTTGCTTTGCACACTGCCAGAAGATGAGTACGTAAATTCGTGATACCTCCCAGTGGGATCAGTCCCATCAACCTTTGCTTTCAGGTTCTCCCATGTGAATTGGTGGGGCCACTCACTTGGATAAGACAAGTTAGCTGTAAAATAAGCTCAAAGCCAACCTTCACAAAAGTGTGGGCAGTATGCCTTCACAGATATGTAGCACAGACGAGCTGGCTCACGTTATTGCGATCCAGCTCCCCAAGAGTCAACTTCACCAGTAAAATATCATGGCTTACTTGGTTTAGGTGGTGATGTAAGCAAATGTTCATCAGCATTACCTCAGTGACAGCTGAGCAAGGGCCAAACCTGTGAATGCCTGGTATTTGCTAGTAAAATTATTTTTAAGCAGGAAACATGTGGCTTTACTTCTAGACAAATATCCGCATGAACATCAGTATGGGAGCTGAAAGCCCTCAATAAGAAAGAAATGGACCTGTCTGAGTGGGTCTAGAGGAGGCCACAAAGATGATCAGGGGGCTGGAGGACCAACCTCTGAGGACAAGTTGAGAGAGTTGGGTTTGTTCAGCCTGGAGGAGAGAAGGCTCTAGGGAGACCTTATAGTGGCCTTAAAGGGAGTGACAGGAGAGATGGGGAGGGACTCTTTATCAGGGAGTCTAGTAATAGGATGAGAGGTAGCGGTTCCAAACTAGAAGAGAGTAGAATTAGATTAGATGTAAGGGAGAATTTCTTTTCTGTGGCGGTGGTGAAGCACTGGCACAGGCTGCCCAGATAAGTTTTGGAGGCCCTCTTCCTGGAAATGCTCAAGGCCAGGTTGGACTGTGCTTTGAGGAATCTGGTCTAGTGGGAGGTGTCCGTGCCCATGGCAGGGACACCTTCTCTCAGCCTTCCAGTACCTGAAGGGGACTTATAAGAAAGTTGTGGAGGGACTCTTTATCAAGGAGTGTAGGGATAGGACAAGGGGTAATGGTTTCAGACTGAAAGAGGGTAGATTTAGATTGGATATTAGGAAGAAATTATTTTCTATGAGGGTGGTGAAATACTAGCACAGGTTCCCCAAAGAAGTTGTGGCTGCCCCCTCACTGGAGTTGTTCAAGGCCAGGCTGGATGAGGCTTCGAGCAACCTGGTCTAGTGGGAGGTGTCCCTGCCCACAGCAGGGGGTTGGAACGAGATAATCTTGAAGGTCCCCTCCAACCCAAACCATTCTATGATTCTCTGATTCTATGATCTAGAAGACCACAAGCTGCAGACTTCCACAACTTTCCTGTGCAACCTTAGAATTTGCTGTAAACAATAAGACAGTCACTTCCTGACATTGCTGGAGCAATAGCCCATGCTCATGAGAAGTAACCTCTGCATCTTTAAGTGCATAATTTGTGGGCTCTGCCAAGTGGACAGGAAATTAATGAAGTTTAAATGAAGAGCTGCTCCCTTTTCTAGCCATCTGATTATTTCTTTTGATTTAGAATAATCCTGGCAGAGTGCTCCTGATCTAATCACAGGAGCTTGCACTTCATGATCCAATTACTGCCAAGTTTCTGGACGTTCCTTTTGCTTTGATGAGAACATTTAAATGTGTGAACTTCACAGGGGCTGGCAGACAGCTCTCAGCCCTGGGATCTCATTTTAATTATAGACCCAGTGGAAAGGGGTGCAAATTGGTCATCTCAAAACATCACCTTGAGGATGTGGCTTTCTCTTGACAGGAAAGCTAGAATCTTTTTACTTTAGGGGAAGAAAATGAAATAATGTGCTTTTCCACAGACCAGAACATCAACTTCACCTCTAGCCAGTCTTGCAGCCTGTCCATAGTTGAGCCAAACAAATAGCTCCTGACTCAGCATTGCCTCTAGCCAGAGCCTATGAACCCTCATACCTGGTACCTATTCCTAATCTTGCCTGCAGGTCTCCACCCCTCTGCCAAACCTACCTTGACCTAGTTAGTAAATTTAAATGCCATCAGGATAAATGTGCAGCTAGCACACACACACCATTTCGTTTTTAATAAGGCAGCTTTTAAAAAAATGCAGTGATGACATTGATCCCGTTTTCCAGCAGCCTTTCCCAACCCAAACTTTCATAAAGTTGGGCTGAGAACTGATGATTTCAGTGCACTTGGTGAGAGAGTCCAAGATTGCTTTGCGCACCGATTTTCCAACGCTGTCACCCAAACACCATCATGTTGCGCCCTCGATCTTGCACGACTTAAGGTTGCTGCCATCACCAATCCCCTCCCAACACCGCTGGGCAGAAAAAGCAGTTCCTGGGATCTGCCTTGTGAGATAACATCACCCCACTGGCTCCCAAAGCCTTCCTTGCCATGCCGCTGCCCAGTGTTTGCTCATGTCCTCACATTGTCCCGAACCCTGATAGCTCCTCTTGTCAACACTGTCATCTTATCACCATCAACCTTCCACATTTCGCAGGGAAGGCACCAAGCTCCAGCTGCTGATAGACCTATCTATAAGCCCATTCAGGATTGTTTTGATCAATGGTTTGATCTCTGTTTGCTTGCTCAAATCCGTCCCTCCCTTGTCTGCAAGCTGGATGTCGGGATGAGTGTCACCTTGGCTCGTGCCATCTCAGAGCACGTCGCAGTCAAAGATTCACCATTTGTACCCCATGGGGCTTTTTTATCCTTATTTTAGCAGACGGGCAGCTGAGGTCCCAAGAGAGGTGCAGTGGCCTCTCTAGAGCCTCAGGACAATTGAGAACTGAGCTGGGGTTTCCCAAGCCTTCAGGGCATGCTTCTCTTCCAACAGTGCTGTAAAGAACTGGCCAAGCCTCGGTGTTATCGTGCTGACGGCCTCGGCCAGAGACACCTCTCCATCTAAAGTCCCGATAACTTTTGAAGACGTGACCATTTGCTTAGCTTTATTTACCGAGCAACCCTCTTCTAGTCAATGGAGAGGAGATAAGCACATGTGGAGATCTTGATGAGATCAGGACTCACCTGACAAGACAAGAATAGGGTGGAGAAGAAGAAAGAAAGAAAGTAAAAGTAAAAGCTCATTGATTACCCAGGCTCCAAAACGGACCAAAGCTGAAGGGTAGAGTTTCCCCAAAATGCTAATCCTTTTTTTGTTCTTTTCCCAAAAATGGCAATTTGGGCTTCAGCACTGAACCAGCAGCAGAGAGAAAAAAGTGAGAGCCGAGGAAAGAGAAACCAGGAAAAACTGATAAAAATGGTGGCAAACTCTATACATTTTCAGCTTTTGGTTGGTTTTTTTCCTAAACATTAACCCACTTTGCCTCTGATTTGGAGCTGAAACCCCAAGGACAGATATGAGACAGGCAGAGCTAAGGCTTAAAGATGTACTTCACGCAACTGTGAAGGACATGGACCTGTTGGAGCAGATCCAGAGGAGGTCACAAAAATGATCAGAGGGCTGGAGCACCTCTCCTATGAAGACAGCCTGAGAGAGTTGGGGTTGTTCAGTCTGCAGAAAAGAAGGCTCCAGGAAGACCTTGTAGCAATCTTCCAGTACTTAAAGGAAACCTATAAGAAAGATGACGCAATCTTTTTAGCAAGGCCCGTTGTGATAGGACAAGAGTTAATAGATTTAGACTAAAAGAGGGTAGATTTAGACTGTGTATAAGGAAGAAATTTCTTATAATGAGGACGGTGAAACACTGGAACAGATTCCCCAGGGAGGCGGTGGAAACCCTATCCCTGGAGACATTCAAGGTGAGGTTGGACGGGGCTCTGAGCAACCTGATCTAACTGAGGATGTCCCTGCTCACTGCAGGGTGGTTGGAATAGATGACCTTTAAAGGTCTCTTCCAACTCAACCCATCCTATGATGTAATTCTGCCCCTGTGCTCAGCCCTGGGGAGGCCTCACCTCAAGCCCTGTGTGCAACTCTGGGCCCCTCACTGCAAGAAAGACCTTGAGGGGCTGGAGCGGGTCCAGAGGAGAGCAACGAGGCTGGGGAAGGGACTGGAGGGAAAGTCCTGTGAGGAGAGGCTGAGGGAGCTGGGGGGGTTCAGCTGGAGAAGAGGAGACTCAGGGGGGACCTTATCACTCTCTGCAGCTCCCTGCAGGGAGGGGGCAGTCAGGTGGGGATTTGGGCTCTTCTCCCAGGCAACCAGTGACAGGACGAGAGGGCCCAGCCTGAAACTGCGTCAGGGGAGGTTTGGGTTGGGTCTCAGGCAGCCCTTCCTCACAGAGTGGTTGCTCAGGCACTGAGATGCTCTGCCCAGGGAAGTGCTGGAGTCACTTGGAGATGTTTAAGGAGAGGCTGGATGTGGCACTTAGTGCCCTGGTCTGGCCCATGTCGTGGGGTCGGGTCATAGGCTGGACTTGATCTCAGAGGACTTTTCCAGCCTCAACAACAATTCTGTGATTCTGTGATCCTATAAAACCTCTCTTCCTAGGGCATCCCACCTAAAATTCTGAAGCTAGGGCTGATGTGACCCATCTGTGATGCTGAGATTTGCTCAAAGAACAGGTGAGTAGAAGAAACATGGGTGTGATGATAGAAACGTGCATCCGATGCAAACAAGTGAGAAAAAAACCAAAACTTTGAAGACTTCTCTGTTATCCTGTCTGGGGTTTGTCTGGGATTTTTTTTTTGTGGCAGAGAGCTGTTGCCCTCATATTTTTAATAACATTTTCCATGGAATACAAAAATCTGGGTAAGAAGTAGTGAAACAACAAAGGTCCCATTGTGGGATTGCATTTAGTCTTTTTTGGGGTTTGTGTTTGGTTTTTTGCCTGCAACATATAAAATGTAACATCTTTTGCCCATTCTGTGTTTTTCCCACTGCATGGTGTTAACAATCAAGGCTTTTTAGACTTGCAGGCACGCCGTAAGAAGGCAGAATTTTGAAAATGTTCTTTGTTCTCTATACGAACCCCCCCCAAAAGAAGGCTCTTGAAAGAATAAATACATTTTCACTGCAAGCTAAGGAAAACAGTTCAAAAATTTTTTCAATTAAAGTAAGTAAAGCACATCTGAATTCATGCTCCTGCTATGCTGTCCTTTCAGGAACAAAACCTCGACCCTAAACATAACTGAAAGCATTTAGAAATGTTCAGTTTTCTTGCTTGTAGCTGTAAAAGCCTGGCTTTTCTTTTTATTGAGTAAAAACAGCAACTGACTCAGAAATGTCTTCCAATCTTCTTAAAACAAGCAAATCAGACAAAACTAAACCAAAATCCCCAAAAGAGACATTAAATAAAATTTTTAAAAAATGAACAAAATTATTACACTTTGGAGTTTTGTTCAGCCAGAGACAAAAAATATTGAACCTTCCAGTTTGCTGATTTTTCATTTTTGCCTCTTCCAGATGAAGATTCTATGATTCTATGTGAAATACAACTGTCATTTTTCTTGATTTTGGGAGGAATTTCCACTGAACTCAGAAACGTATTTCACAATCACTTCTCCTTCTGACATGTGTGTTTTTCTGGAGTGAACACTAGACGAACGGCTGTACCACAATCTCTGTGAAGAGGTGCTAATAAATTGTCCTTGCTGCAGGTCTGAAGAAGACAGTAAATCAGAAATATATATTTTGCAGGGGAGCCCTCTGTGGGTGCACGCAACCATTTCTTCACAGTGGTTTATGTATCTTTGGGTGTTAACAATTGGAATATGCTTCAATGCCTCTGATGTCCCCCTGACATTACAGTGAGGCTTCACAGCTGTTTCTGCCAAAAAATGCACAATCCTGTGTTAGGGTATGGGACTAAGTGTTTTGTGAAAGATGGGTCCTCTCCTGGATCTGCTATCCCCACAAGCTTTTGAATCATCCTTTTCTTTGTCTTCCCAGATAATAAAGTCTACTCATCCTGCAGCATCATTGTGAGGCTTAACTTGATGATCTTTATAAAGTGTCCTTTGTAAAAGAGAAAAAAAAATAAAAATACGATTGACTTGATTCTGGTCTCATGGCCAAGGAGCAACTCCTGGGGAGCTAGAGCTGATCAACACAAATAAGCCCAAAACCAACTGTCTCCCTTCGTATCATTGCAGAGCACAGGATCCATCGTTCCTTTAAGCTTCTTGGGTACCAGCAAGGGTGACACATGTTTTTCCAGCCCATGAGAAGACCTATGTCTTTGCTGTTATGTTCTACCCAAAGTCTGCTTTGTCCCCCTCACTCAAAATGCCCTCGGTACATTTTTCACCAGCGTGATATTCCCCTAAGAATCAACCATGAAGATGGTGGCTGCCTAGATGGGATGGCAAAGGAAGATCATGGCCGCCACCCAGGACCTCTGAGGGGTCAGGGCACCCTGCTCACCCAGGGACAGGGACAGGGAACTGCTGGAGAGAGTCCAGCGCAGCCACAGGGATGATGGAGGGATGGAACATCTCCCTGGTGAGGAAAGGCTGAAGGAGCTAGGGCTCTGCAGCTTGGAGAAGAGGAGGCTGAGGGGTGACCTCATTCATGTTTATAAATATGTCAAGGGGGAGTGTCAGGAGGATGGAGCCAGGCTCTTCTCAGCGACGTCCAATGGCAGGACAAGGGGCAATGGGTACAAGCTGGAACACAGGAGGTTCCACAAAAATATTAGAAAACACTTTTTCCCTGTGAGGGTGCCAGAGCCCTGGCCCAGGCTGCCCAGGGAGGGTGTGGAGTGTCCTTCTCTGGAGACATTCAAAACCCACCTGGACGTGTTCCTGTGTGACCTACTGTAGGTGATCCTGCTCTGGCAGGGGGGCTGGACTAAACGATCTTTTGAGGTCCCTTCCAACCCCTGACGTTCTGTGATTCTGTGTAATACTGCGAAATGGTGAGGGTTCCCGGGTAAAAACAGACTTTTTTATCACCTCCCTCAAAGATGTCAGCTGGTCTAATAAAAGCTGCACCCTCTCCCTGCACTCCTGCTCCTCCTTCATCACTGCATTCATGTTACTAGCAGGAACATTAAGTCAAAAGAAATCTCGAACTGGTTATGGGGCCAGACCCCCAAAGCAGGTGCAAACACCCAGCTTAAGCAGAGGTTTCACTTCCCTTAATGACAACAGATGAGGATCTCCCACCACTCTCCTTAGGGCGCCCATCCAGTCCCTCGTAGCTGGCCAGGGCAGGACAACACGGGGCTGAGCCTGAGCTGCAAGCCAAGCGCCGTACACAACCATTCAAAGCCCTGTCTGTTCAGCAAGGTACCCTGCAACTCAAACAGCTGCGTGTAAAAGCACATCAGCCTTTAGCCAAATCTATCTCTGTATTTTTTCCACCTGGAACAAGGGATAAATTAACTGATACGTTGATCGAGTGATTGACAGATGATAGCTAATACTACACAGACATTCAAGTCCAGGCTTCTCCCATGTCTAACTGCCTTTCCCCCCCCCACCCCAAGTAAAAACCTCTAAAACTTAAGCAATTCTCAGGAGTCCTGCTCTCCCCACTCCTACATTGTCACCTCTAGGACCCTCAGCGTTCCTCTTGACCTGCTAGTGGAGCAGCATGAAAAATCAGAGGGACATCTATCTCTGAGCACATTGCTTGACAGATATCACTGTTTATTAATAATAACATCACTGCATTAATGATCTAAGAATGAGGGCTAATTAGATATGAATTCACCAAAATACCTGAGTATTCTTTCCACAGGGCGTGGCTCTGGAGTTTTGCCTAACGATAACACTATCATTTCATGATAAAATGAACTTTGACGTTTGAACATTTACAGCGCGTTGTGGAGTTTCTTGCTTTTCCCTGCAGACGACAAAACACCACCTTCACCTAAGATTTTCCATCCTGAATGGCATCCATCCATGGATGGAATTCCCAGGTTGTTGTGAAGCTGCACGCAGAGTCTGAAAGCCAAAGCCAGGCTGGATTTCAGCATATTTAGGGCACCATCAGCTCTGCTGCTCTCCAGTGATGCCAATGCATCGGCAACACTTACACCAGCGATAATTTTCTTTACAAACCCAAAAGAAGAGAAGCAGGAGAGCAAGCAGCTCTTCCTAAAGGTAAAAAGCAGCTGGCAGCTTTATTTGTGCAGCCATAGGAATCTCATCAGCATAGTCTGAATTCCTCTTGCCCTGAGCGAGGCTGGGGAAGGTTGCTGGAGAACAGCAGCTCAAGGGGTGCTCGGAGTGACTTTTTGGTGGGATGTGTCTGGAAAACTGAATGGACCCAGAATCAGGAAAGAAGAAAATGCCTGTGATGTCACCCAAACTCTGGAAATTGTTGTCTAGACCACATGTAAATCTGATATAATCCAAGGGAGCCCTGGCAGCTCTTGGAGATTAATGACTAACTATTTACTAGCACCGGCTTTACTTATCCAGCCTCTGATCCCAAACATCCCCAGTACTGAAGAAGCTGAGTCCTTCCCACGTGCTGTTGTCCTCACACCTCTCAGAGTGTCCCAGCCTTTTAGGTCCCTGATTCCCGTGGGAGTTTGGGACTTGCTTTCCTTTATGAAGCTGAAGCTGAAGGATTTGGCAGAGGCTGCATGAGCGACTTCTGAGTCCCAGACCAGTGTCCTGTGCTCAGGGACTTCTTTCTGTGTCAGAGCCAGGTGAAATAAGGAAGATTCTCAGAAAGTCCCCAGCTGCAATAAGGAAGATTCTCAGAAAGCCCTCAGCTGCCTCCCCAGTCCCTTGCTGGAGTACACTATAATCTCAGATCACATCATGCACCAAAGGGGTTATTTTCTTTGTTGGAAAAGACTAGACATTTTTATGTCTTTTTTCCCCAGGTGTTCAATTTTTTTTCAAATTGTCAATATTTTGTGTTTTATTTTTTCACCGCCAATCTAGCCCAAGGTCAAACCATCCTCCTGCATTACCGCTCAGCCC
Organism: Apaloderma vittatum; assembly: GCF_000703405.1. Taxonomy (NCBI): domain Eukaryota; kingdom Metazoa; phylum Chordata; class Aves; order Trogoniformes; family Trogonidae; genus Apaloderma; species Apaloderma vittatum. The sequence continues at coordinate 24,666 of NW_009725739.1, forward strand.
TGCCAGCGCTCGTCTGCACGTGAAACTCTGCTTGTCCTTTGCTCATGTGAGGGCGTTTCACGTGGATTTGGCACTCAGGGCACTGAGCATCAGTGAGAAAAGCTACTGTTTGGCTTTGTGGTTTCACTTTTATTTTTCTCTTTCTTTTTTTTTTTTCCCCCTTCTCCTGAATACGTGGATTAATTCAAACCCATGCAACCCCTTGATGCATCAGTGTTGTTTTGGGTTTGGGGTTTTTTTTCAATCCAGGAGGAAATCAGTGATGATTCCACCACATCTGCCATCCACAGGCAGAGAATTTGGGTCAGATTCGGCCCTTTCTCATCCCATCCAAGCCCACTGCTGCGGTTCCAACAGTCCAGCGCTCGGTGCGAGATGCTCCAGGGGGGAGCAAGGGCATCCCCTCCGGGTCCAGCCCTTCCCTTCCCGGCGGCGACGAGGCTGGTCGGGGCTCTGACCCCAGCGCCGGGGAGTCTGGAAGGGGCCGCCGCTCCCCGCCATCAGCCCACACCTCATCAACAGGGGCTGACAAGCCGCCCCGACGGCACCGCTGATGGGCTCGGCACGGCTCGGCACGGCCAGGAGACAGCTCCCCCCCAAGTCAGGGTTGCAGGCAGACCAGAATGTCCGAGGGGCAGGCAGCTCCATCCATGTGGGTTGTAAGGAAACCAATGGTTTTGGGATACGGGGAGCTCTGTGGGGTGGAATGCAGGCAGGGCTGTGGGGCTGAGAGGCAGGGAGTGCTATGGGGACAAGTGGAGGCAATCCCTGGGGGGTCCAGGGTACAGGTAGTCCTGTAAGTCAGGGTGCAGGCAGCTCTGGGGGTCAGGGGGTCGAGGCAGACCCATGAGTCCAGGGGATGTCCCTGCCATGGCATGGGGGTTGGAACCAGGTTCCTTCCAACCTAAACCATTCTATTATTCTATGATTCTGTGACTCTGTGGATACATGGATAAACAGATAAAGAGATAAATGGATAAATGGATAAATGGATAAATGGATAAATGGATAAACGGATAAATGGATAAATGGATAAATGAATAAACAAATAGCAAGGAGCGATTGAGGGAGCTGGGTCTGTTCAGTTTGACCAAGAGGAGGCTGAGGGGGGATCTCATCATGCTCTACAATTACTTGAAAGGACATTGTAGAGAGGTTGGTGTTGGTCTCTTCTCACAGGTAATTAGGGACAGAACCAGGGGGAAATGGTTGCAAGTTGCAACAGGGCAAGTTTAGGCTGGACATAGGAAGAAATTCTTCACAGAAAGAGTGGTCAGACACTGGAATGGACTGCCTGGGGAGGGGGTTGAGTTGCCATCCCTGGATGTGTTCAAGTGTCGCTTAGATGTGGTGTTGGGTGACATGGTTTAGGGGTGACCTTGTAGTGTAGGGTTAATGATTGGACTCGATGATGCCAAGGGTCTTTTCCAACCTGAATTGTTCTGTGATTCTGTGATTCTATGGATACATGGATACATGGATACATGGATAGTTGGGCAGTGATACTGACTAAGGTTCTGCAATGCTGGGACTCCAGCCCACACATTTCCAGCCAGCTGCAGGAGGCTGTGCGAAAAGGTTTTCCATCACCGCTGCTGCTACCACTGGGCATGAGGGGCTGTGAGGGGTGTGAGCCACCAGCCAGGAAGGTGATTTCACAGCAGCGTGGTTGCAGCATACTGCTCTGCACACCCATTTTTGTTGTTGTTACGTCAAAGTAATGACAAAAAACCCCACATGTGTGGGTGGCAGTGTCGGTGGGCCACGGGAATCCTGGCAGTGAAGTACCCCCATTCATCCTCAGCAGGGTCCACCCACTCCCAGAGGTGGTGCTCACCCATTCATCCCCATTTGCGTAGCCCTGGGGGAATCCCCCCACCCACATGCACCCAAGAAAAAATATAAAAGCAAAAGGGAAAAGCCATAACATCATGTTTGGGGGCAGAAATGGCTGTCAAAAAGGTTTGAGAAATGCCCATGAAGCATCACTGAACCACGATGCTCTTTGAACACCCTACTCTCAAG
>NW_009725740.1:0-29591 GCF_000703405.1 Apaloderma vittatum
AAAAGGAAAAAAAAAAGGAAAAAAAAAGAAATAAACTTGGATGGAGACTTGGAGAAGACTCCCCTGTAGAAAACCTCATTGCCAGCAAACCCTGCAAGAGGGAGAGCTTTTTGGAATCATTATTGCTCCTTCCCTTGAGTGTGAATCCCACAGCACACTAAAGGGAAGGGTCCAAAGACACATCTGAGAGGAGCCTGGTGGCACTTCCTGCTCACTTTTAAAAGGCTTTAGAACACAAATGGCAACCAACAATCTCCCCTTTCACCAGGCACCTTCACCAGCCCAGAGGTGAGCATCATCACCACCGCCCACAAAATTCCACTGAGACTAGGGGCTGGACTAGATGATCTTTTGAGGTCCCTTCCAACCCCTGACATTCTGTGATTGTGGGACAGCTTCACGTTAGTACATACACTTGACAACTGCATCAAGCTCTTCCACTGAAGTCTCATGACAGTGTCATCCAACAGGAACTTCACCTGGGGATTGGTCTGTTCAGCAAAGTAACAAGTGATAGAACAAGCGGAAATGGCCTCAAGTTGTGCCAAGGCAAGCTTAGATTGGGTACCAGGAAGAATTTCTTTTCCGAAAGGTTTATCAGGCACTGGAATAGCTTGCCTGGGGCAGTGGCGGAATCCCCTTCCCCGGAGGTATTTTAAGAGTTGTGTAGATATACTGCTTATCGATAATGGTTTAGTCCAGGACTTGTCAACATTAGGTTAATGATTGGACTTGATGACCTTAAAGGTCTTTTCCAGTTTGGGCAGTTCTGTGATTCTGTGATTGTTTTCTTTAAGTTTCCATAAAGCTTCCCAGAAATTATACTTGTAGGAAGGAACCACACTATCTTTGACAGCATAGTTAGTGGATTTTGTTCATGCTTCTAACAGGACTTCTAACAGATCCAGGAACAGTAAAACAACATCAGAGCAAGAGAAACAATCACGAAGGTCTTACACACTTTAAGAGCATACCCTTCCAGATGGACAGGAGCTACGCTCCCAAGCAGTCACTCTGAACCAGTTTCTTTACTGGCAGGAGGCATTTAAGAGACTAATCCTGGCTAGCGTTCCTGTACGGCACTGACATGGCATTGGCTGTGTGGCTTTGTCCCCCACTTTGGGGGTTAGATCTGCCAGAGCCTGGTGCTGTACACGAAGCACCCCAGGCACGCATCCTGCCTGCAAGTCTTGTGCTGTGCTAATGCTTCTGGAGAGGGGCTGGCTCACCAACAGAGAGCTAAGGAAACACAAAGAGTGAGCTTCTGCCTTTCAATACAAGGCTCTGCAGACTAACCTCAGTCATCTTCCTCCCACCACAGATCGCTAGTAGTAGCCCTGAAACTCCCCAAGAGATTTCTCTCCTTTCCACATGACAGGAAACAAAGCTATTCAGGCATTGTTTCCTCTCCAACAATTTGGAAGCAGCGGTTATCAAAAATGACATGACTCAAACCAGTACTGCATCTTTACAATCTGTGCTAGGAAATTTAATCCCATTTTCCCTCCTTGTTGAGACCAAGACAACTGATTTGTGTAAGTCTTTGCCAGTTCTAACTAAATAAACCATTTTCCTGCTTTATATGCAAGTGTCAGATTCTGAGATGAAGCCACACAAGCAATTTTTGCGGCCTTCACAGGCTGGGAATTTGCAGTCTGGTGGAAACACATGAACAGCTCAAGACTTCAAAGAGTGCTTGTAGTGTGATTTAAGATATTGGCCCAGCATGTCAAGGCTACTGCCCTACTCATCAACTCTTTGCTTTGAAGACTTCTAGCATTTAGTAAACAGTTGTACAATTCAGGGTTGTGAAAACAGCTCACACGTTCCCTGGATTTCACATGGCCTTGTACATATAGCAGCTATGCAACATTAGAAAGTAACACTTGACAAGAGATGGCAGAAGTTTTAAAGAGTCATGGATATGCCACAGAAAGTGTCTTTCAATCCTCACAGCTTCGCAGTCAAAACTGACCTTCATGTGAAAAACAGGTGGTTGATTGTAACGTGTCCTGACTCATTTAGCACTTAATTGTTTGCATTTATAGGGAAGCTCGTTACCCAAATTACTATTTATTTTGAGATGTCATTTTTCTTTCCCATAGCTGTTCACCTACTAACAATGTGGTGATGTGTTCTACCAGACTAAAAGCATATATCAAGTCTGACTAGACAGCACGAATGTATCCCCCTTCTGCACTGTGGTGAGTCTCTACAGCAGGCTACTTTGACAGCAATTTATTTATGCATTTTAAGGATTTCTTCCGCCAGTCATTGCCTTTGGAATCTCCTCAAAGAGTGTGTTTGAATGCCCAAAGCTGTGCTGCCATCAGCATCCCTGGCTCTTTGACACAAGGGATTAAATCCTGGCAGGATCACATGGTCCACAGGACCACTCTGAACACCAGCCTCTTTTCCCAGAAGCAACGGGATTGATTGCTGAAGACCCTACATCCTTCGACAGTCACAGCCTTGCAACAGCTCTATGAAGGACAAAGACTACAGATCTGCCATCAGTTCGCCCCTTCTAGTCAAATTCCCCATGGAAAATACGAGTAACTCACACATTTGGGTTATCAAATCCCAGCCCTGCCTCCATGGCCTGAACCACAACAGTCCTCCTACAGAAGAGGACACAGCCAGCAGAGATACTTGACTCCCCTGGGATTCTTAAACGATCAGGGTGTCACTTCTCACTTCAACATCAATATGAAACCCAAATCCTGAGTGTCAACTCCTTGCCCTGTGCATGGCAGCACTGCACACTAGGGGGCTATTTTCTTTAGTAAGATGAGTATATTTTGACCACCATTTTAATCACAAGATAAACTGCATTTTACCACTAGAAGGGGTTGACTGGACACCCTGATCCCTTGAGACAGCATGGTTCTTCAATGTTTCTGGCTTACAGAGCTGATAGACTATAGTTAAAGCTGTGGAAGCCTTTCTAACACTGACAAAAAAAAGTCACAGACAGACAGAATGTTAGGGATTGGAAGGGAGCTCGAAATATCATCTAGTCCAACCTCCCTGCCAGAGCAGGATCACCTACAGTAGGTCACACAGGAACGCGTCCAGGCAGGTTTTGAACGTCTCCAAACAAGCAGACTCCACAACCTCCCTGGGCAGCCTGTGCCAGTGCTCTGTCACCCTCACAGTGAAAAAGTTTTTTCTCATGTTTTTGTGGCACCTCCTATGCTCCAGCTTGTACCCATTGCCCCCTGTCCTATCACTGGACATCACTCAGAAGAGCCTGGCATCATCCTCCTGACACTCCCCCTTGACATATTTATAAACATTAATGAAGTCACCCCTCAGCCTCCCCTTCTCCAAGCTAAAGAGACCCAGCTCCTTCAGCCTTTCCTCATAAGGCAGATGTTCCACTCCCTTCATCATCTTTGTGGCTCTGCGCTGGACTCTCTCAAGCAGTTCCCTGTCTCTCTTGAGCTGAGGGGCCCAGAACTGGACACGATATTCCAGATGTGGCTGCACCAGGGCAGAGTAGAGGGAGAATAAAGCCTCTCTCGACCTACTAGCTACTTCTCTTCTAATACAGCCCAGGATGCCCTTGGCCTTCTTGGCCATGAGGGCTCATTGCTGGCTCATGGCCATCCTGCTGTCCACCAGGACCTGGACCTCCTTGGCAAGGTTTAATTCCAAGGAGGCCTTAGCTTTCCTAGTTGCCTCCCTACATCCTCTGACCACAGCGTTATACTCTACCCAAGTGACCAGTCCCTTCTTCCATGATCTATAGACTTTCTCCTTCCACTTGAGTTTGCCCAGCAGTTCCCTGGTTAACCACGCGGGTCTCCTGGCTCTCCTTCTTGATTTCCTACCTGTTAGAATACACTGATCTTGAGCCTAAGTCACGTTCAGCAGATCAAGGCCTGTCACATGTTCCTCTAGGAAGATGAATAAATGGATGACCTCTACACCAAGAAGAAATGCAATTTATTCCAAAAAGCAGCAGTAGCAAGAGGTGACATTGCATCTCTTCTCCCAGCAGAGGACAAAGAGGGAGAGGAGAGGCAGCTCTGCTTGCCATGGCTTTCCTCATCAGAAACGCCCAGAACCCTTAAATGGCATGCCTGAAATATCACTGTATTCTCAGCTAACCACAGCTAATATGAGTTTTCATAAAGAAACCATTTCTATTTAAGACAGCCTCTATCACAACATTTATTTTATCCTGCAGAGTTTTTGATTTTACGGCATTTTTGAGACTATCAGAATTTTCCATTTACAGAACCTGCGTACTGGGATTTTGTCATTTGGGCCTGTTGATTGGATCCTAGGGAATTATCCACATTTGAGCTTCACTTGCCTAGGGCCATATACACTAATTCCACTTCCAAACGTAGGTGTCTTGCTTGGCAGCTCAGCCTCTGCACTAGATTATCTCTACCTACAATTTAATTAAAAAATAATCACCCTTCACTTCACTCATCTGGGACTGACTGCTGTGAAACACACATGCATACATGATCCGCTACTTACGTGATACACTTTGCTGGACAGAATGAGCACGGAAAAGGCTCGGAGGAGTTTTCCTGCCGAGCCTTTTTAGCAGATGATCACGTTCGTTCACGCTGAGGGAGAGGAAAAAAAAATAGCAGTAAGTAATCAGACAATTTCAAGGTAAAAGTCACCTGCATTTAAAGTACTTTGCAGCTTTGATTTTGTCAGTATTTAAGACAGTTGGAGAATTTTCTTTTCTTTTAAACTGCACATTATCAAGACATAATAGGAAAGTAAAGAAAACTCCTCCTTTCTAAGGTCACTTTGTATAATCTTACATTTAGTTAATCCATCCCTAATATAATCATCATCGTAATTTCCTAATGCCTGATGCCTACGTAATTATTAGAAACCCTATGACAAGTCTGACATCAAGTGATATGAAACATTAAAAAGGAGATTTCCCTTTAGTATTATGTACATGAATCACGGCACCCACAAACTTAGAGAGCAGCAGCACAGCATCGTGGCTTAGCACATGGTAAAAGGCTTCTATCACACCTGTAAAATGGCCCAAAGCAACTGAAGGGTGGGATCCATAATTCTGTCTTCTAAAGAACACTCTCATTTTCATCTCTCATACTGGAATGAAAACTTTATATCCCGTTTTTTGATTAAAAACCCCTTTGGTTTACACAGTTCCTGTCAAAGGCCTGAAAAATTATTACTGAATTTACAGAACGTGAAAATACAAAATTAAGGTCAAAAATACAGTATGCTTATAATAAGTCTAACATATGTACACAAATCATTAGAGACACTCTCCACTCTGATTTTTATTAAAAACACAACTCAATCAAAACTTTATGCCCAGAATTAACAAATGATGGCTAAGGTCATCACCTTTCAAAGCACTGAATTACATACACAAGTCCAACTAAGTTCAATGGGGTTTTAAAATAATTTAGGTGTCCAAATCTCATTGCACTGGATACCCAAATAACTGTTATATGTCAGATTATTTTAAAAAAGACATCACATTCTGTTTTCATTCAAAGCTTCTCTGCGATTGCGTTGGGTTTTCCCATCTCACCCTTGGTCCTAACACTGAGATGGAGCCAGCGCACAGAAAAGACAATCTGCTTGCTAGTGCGGCTTCCTGCAGCCATTTTATACTGGTTTGCACCACAGTTAGACTGTGTTTCCACTTTCACAGTCTGCTTGTCCTTTCACATCTTTATTCACAAAGCAGTAACTCCACTGGTTATGCAGCAAATGTGGATACGTATCTGAACGCCGACGTTGATATCTTTCTTGGATTAGATTACAAATTCACATACATTTAGGATATGGAATGGAAATACCAGCAAGCACAGCTGCTGCTGTCAACAAGCTTAGAACAGCTTTAAACAAACAACTCCCTTTCATTGAAGCAGTTTGCTAACTTCAAACAAAGAAGTAACCAAGGAATCATTGAGATGCCTATAATAAGTAATCCAGCCATGCAGGCTTATATTCCACTTAATAGTCCATTAGAGTAATATCCAGGCTCACAGTCCTCTGTTCAGTGCATAATGAGATGTCCACAAAAGAAAAGGAGGAACCTTTCTATTTTTCCTATGGTCTCTAAACTGAGATGCTTGAAATAGAAACTCATACATCCTATGGATCCCTCCCTTAAAATCTTTACAAACTGTCAGCATTTTCAGACACTTGGTCTCTTGCCCTCCTTCCCTTGGCACCACAGAATCACACCTGCGACCAATAGCCAGGTTGCCAGTAAGTAGTATTCCCTCAATAGAAAACAGAAGCTGGTAACAGATTTGGAAGCAAAACTACAGATATCAATCAACAGCATCAAACAACTTTTAAAAGCTCCTGGATCATGAGATCTGTATGGATTCAAAGAAGAAAGGATCACAGGTTTCCACTAAACCCAAGGATACAGCATGGAAGTTTCTAAAAATCTTTGAAGATCCAACTGGTCAAAACCCCAAAGACCAGCTGGCTGTAAGAAAATCAAGTGCATACGCAGAGCAAACTCCAACTGCTCAAAGCAGGCAGCATAAGAGAAAGCATGTGCTACATAGAATCACCAGGTAAGGGGGTGGCAGGCACAAAGCAAGACATGAGATTTCTCAAACCTTTAACAGGCTTATGAAGTTGGCAGCCTGCAGAATCAGTCATTATCAGTGCATGTGCAAACTAGCAATGCTGGGTTGTGCAACCTTCTGCTGACTGAGGAGGACTGCTGGGCAACTTCTAAGTCCACTGACTGGTCAGGGTAGCAAAACACTGTCTGAATCTACTGCTGTCCTGTGATGACAGAAGTGGAATACTTGTTTATCTTCTGCAGGTAAAAAACATACAGGTAGAGTCTTCCCCATCTCCATAAGAGAACTGGAGGGTAATTTTGGATAAACAGCTTAAAAAAAGCAATCTTGCACTGATCAAAAATACTTGTTCTAAGGGACAAATAAGCAACATCTGCCACGAAATTCTTACACTGAGAACGGGATTAACCACAGCACCAAAAGCTACAACGAACAGATTCTTCATCTGTCTGTCTACTATAGAGCAACAGAAGTGCATGACGGTATCTGCCTCAGGCAAATAATGGTTAGCTCCTCAGACTTCCACATGCAATGCGTGGAGGAAAGTTGGCTGTCAAGGGACACACAGGAGTGACACACTGCAGCTCTTACAGAAGTCAAAACTAGACTATCTTTGATATAGCTAATTTTAATCAGCAATTTCAAAACTGAAGTGACATCTGATTTTGCCATTGGGAAATTACATTGGATTGTATCTATGCGGAGAAAGAAAAACTCATGGAAGAATTAGAGCATTTGTAGTTTAAGGGATGATTACATAGACTGCAAGTCAAGACCAGTCAAGTACTAGAAAAGGAGCTCTTTATATAGAGGCAAATGCAAAACAGCTCTTCTGAAACGGATGAGTATTTGATTTAACAGATACTACATCCCCCAATAGAAGCCCTAAAAGGAAAGAAAAGTGAAGTGGATTTCTTCACTTAAGTGTTTGCACTTACACCTGCTTTCAGAAAAGGTTTTTGTCTGCTACCAACAGATAACAAAGTGAAGATGTCTCAGTCTCCCTCGCACTTGGATGGCAAAGCTAACGATGATGCCAGACTCACAGGCACCAGGTTAGGCCTTGCTCATAGAAATACTCCTTGCAAATGAATTCCAAGTATTAGATGTGATTTTAAGTGTTAATTCTGCTTTCTGGTGACTTAAAGCCAGTGCCTAACTCCTCCTACCGGGTCCAAGAATGGCATCTTAAGATGCACTGAGGCAAAAGAATGGGAGAACATCAGATCATATTGTGAATACTTGATATAGTTGTCTTCACACTCAGGCACCAAAAAATAGCGTCAGAACGGAAGAAATCACAAATGCAGACATCCCTTATGGGAGTCGGTGACCTGGAAAGTGCCAGTGAAATATGCTTACGCTGGTTAGTAGTGACCTCAGAAGGGGTAAGGGAGACACATCATCTATCTGCAATTATATGAAGGACAAAGGACAGAGCCAAAATGCTTTAAACTAAACAAAACAAATAGTAGATTAGAACAAAAGCTATTAAAAAAGACTGAATTCTGAGGGTTACTATGAAAAACTAATTTAAAGTCATTACTCAATCTAAAACCAGTTTCAGCTGCTATCAATAATGAAGAATACCTTGGGCCAGGAATAAAGGAATGCCTTTGCAATGGCTTCCTGAGAGGGTCAAGATGATTTTTGTCTGCCTGGAAGTCTGCGCTAAAAATATTACACAAATTCAATAAGTGAATGACAAATCAAAAGGTAAACTAAACACAACACGTTATTTCATAACATCCTGTTTTCTATTCCATGAATGACTCTTCCATTTTCATAACTGAATTGCTCTAAGGTGTCAACAGAGACCTTCATTTTATTTTTTTGTGTTCTTTTCTTCTCATCCCTCACAAAAGCAAACAGCCCCTAAATAGAGGCAACAAACATCTGGCTTTACACATTCAAATGAGGTGCATCAAAACAAACAGAATAATTCAAAGCTGATCACAAGGTCCCACCGGCTCATTTGCTCAAGTAATTAAAAAAATATGAGCTTCACCACCAATTAACCTACCGAGCACTAATTAGCATTAATGAGGATTTGCAGTACTTGGTATAGCTTGACCCAGAATGTCCTCCTGAGTCCACTAATTGGCTGGTGGCAAAAACAGGGCTCAAAAAGAAGGGAAGGTTAAAGCAGATGCAGGTGTCTCTTAAAATTGAATCTTCCTTAAAAAAAACACATATACAGGCCAGTTAAAAAAAAAATAAAATTCAGGGCCCCCTTTCTCTTACATGAACTGAACTTGTAAGAAGCGAGTTTGTGTTCTGTCATGATTTACTAGAGGACAAGAGAGCATAGGCACACCAAATGGGCAGACACTTCAGTTGCCCTTGGTTTTAACTCACTGCCCTTCTGGATTCTTCAGAATTCAGTCAGACACATATGAAATTATTTGATTTTCTTTCTGTGTTTCTGCTTTCTAGAAGGAAGAACTTAGCTACCAATATAGTCTTACCAGAGCTGCTAAAAATGACACAAATAAAACACAAAAGCACACATCCCAGCTGCTGCCCCTCTGCCTTAAAAACATGCAAAGAACCCACGGCAGAGGCATAGCTCTTCAGTGCAGGGTACCCAGCATCCACGGGTAAGCCCAGAGGACACGAAAGCATACAGCTGCCATCTGAAGAGCTAAGAAATCCCTCACCCTACTGCCTGCAGGTTTCATGTCACTGTTTCCTCTATCCTATGGTGCTGCCACAGCATTTAGCAACAGGTAGATCATTTTACAGCTTGGTTTAAAACAGAAAACCCTCCAAAGCTTAGGCTGAAATTCCACCCTTAACTCCACAGCCTCCCTCTCACCCGTATGCATTTTCAAATGGAGCAGCAGGCAAACCCTCATCCAGTCTCTTCCTTTCCACTGTCACATACTCTGTTAAACATGTTGTGGCCTGAGAAGCCCTTGCTGGCCTGCATTCCTCCACTGTTTGAAGAAATACCTTGAAACACATTGTCCTTGCATCGTGACAGCAGTGAGGAAGGGAGAGGAGTAGTAGGAGTTTTGGCAAAATATCCAATGTGGCTAAACACAAGGTAAAAGATCAGGAAGTTTCTGTCCCTGTCAATCTTAGCTGTGGATTAGATTTTGATGGGAGAAGACATTACTCTTCTCTCTTTAAATTAAATTAAATTAAATTAAATTAAAACATAATAACTGAAGAGACCTTTACATTCCAAACAGTAACTTACATGGAAGTTTACTGTTTCTTTCTTGACTTGCTTGTTACCAAAAGTTACATCAACATAAAATATGAAGAGCAAGAAAAAAGGTCTGAAACAAACTTCTCCAAGCTTTGATCAACCCTAACCATCAAACTATTTAAAATCAAAATGTTGGTTTTATTTCAGTCTCTTTGTTCTCAAACTCCACTAAGCTTCTTCTAAGGAAGAACCAGAGGCTTAAGCAGAGGGGACTCACGGATCCCCTTCCAGCTGCTAGAACACACCAAGTATTCCTGAGGATTTATTTACAAGTTCCATCTCTCACTTTTTGTGCAGCCCAGCACTGCTTAAAGGCTTACTTACAGCATCAGTCATGGTTTTGGTAGACTAAGAGCGAGTACTATACTCTAGACAGAGTCTGTGGCCGTACCTTTGTAACTGGCCAGGAAATCTATTTTTCTTCCTCAAATACCCCCTATTGGCTGAGGGCACTTCCCATATGCCTCAGCTTAACTTAGGCTTCTCTTAGTTTAGACTCAAGTGCATTACCTGAATTCGCATACAGGAGTTGTTACGAGTTATGCAGCAGGCACAGAGATGACAACTAACATAGACTTGGTGTATGGAGAACACAAACCCAGCATTCTTACAGACCAGGAATTCAAAATTAAAGCATGTGAATAATTTTAATGCAAGCCAAGCTAATGCTGAGGATGCAGCAAAACGCCGTATGCTCAAATACCCAGAACAACCCAGGGCTGTGGAAGCCTGACCAGCTGAGTGAGCAAATGCACCTCCATTCTCTTGGCTTTGGAGACATTGCAAAGAGGAATCACCCTCCGAGAGAAAAGCAGAAGTAGCAACAGTAGGCTTCTCCTGGTTTTCTTCTTTCAGTCCGCAAAGGGGAGATGTTATTTTTGGTTATCTAGCCTCGGACTGCAGGAATGTTTTACTATGAGGTCAATCAGGGTAGGAGGTCTTTCTAATTTAAAAGGCAAACAGGCATTACTGATAATGAAGCTGCAGTGCAATCAAAGGAAATCTCCTGAGCATTTCACAAGGAAGCATTTGAACATATAAACAGTAAAACAAAAAATCAGCATTTTCTTTGCAGAGTCAGCGTCTACACACACTGCTGCTCCTTAATTACTCAGGATCCAGCTGAAACAGACACAACCAAATCCACGCTCCTTTTGCATTTTCCTGTAAATACTCAGCAGGATAACAACAAAAACCCAAATGATGGCTAGAAGACCAACGGTCACCAGGCACACACCACAGGGGAAAGAAGACAAAAGTGTGTGGCCTCTGCCCCTTTTAGGCTGAAAGGTGTGAGAAGTTACCTATCAGATGTGTGTCCTGTACCAAGAAAACCAGGCTTTGGGGAGTACTAAGTCCTTGCTGAGGCTCCAGCAACAACTAACTCTCCAGAGAAGCTGGAGGCCTTATGACCTGCCATGGTGTAACATTTCCAGGCTTTGTTAATGCAGCAGCTCCTCCAACTGCTTCCCAAGTCCAGGTCACAACCGCAGAGGAGAAACTTCCTTTCCCAAGATAGGAGGCAACTATTTAAGGAACTTTCCCTCTTTAAGAGCTGTATTTGACATTATCCAGTCTGTTAAACATCAAATGTCTATGGATGCATGGCCCTGCAAGACCAGCTTGGAGCATACTTAAAGCAGCAAGGAAGTGGTGAGCTCTCCAGATCTGCAACACGTGGTACCAAGCTCAGCTCACAAATGGCTGCAAATCGTTTATCCTGTCTGGATGTGAAAAGGTTCAGTGTCTCACAACTTCAGTGGCAGCTCCACCGGTGCCCTTTGTGTTGACTGATGGTTAGAGAGGTTCCTGTACTTACTAGTTGGTCAGAAAACCTGACAGTGCTCCCCACACCATCCCACTTCCTTCACCTCATTTATTACACAGATCCACAAATAGTAGAGCTGAGGAGACAGTGCAAAGATGGGCCAATATGACCACAGCTAGTAAGGAATGGTCTGGGGAACTCATAAGCCGGCCATGCAGCCACATCAACAAAAACCCATGGATCACAGAATCACAGAATGCTTTGGGTTGGAAGAGACCTTTAAAGGTCATCTAGTTCAACCCCCCTGCAGTGAGCAGGGACATCTTTAACTAGATCACGTTGCTCAGAGCCTCATCCAAATTGACTTCAAATGTTTTCAGGGATGGGGCTTCTACCACCTCTCTGGGCAACCTGTGCCAGCATTTCACCACCCTCACTGTAAAACATGTCTTCCTTATATCCAGTCGAAATATACTCTCGTTCAGTTTAAAACAATTACCCCTTGTCCTATGACAATAGATACTGATAAAAAGATTGTCCCCATCTTACAGGCCCTCTTCAAGTAATGGCTGCCATAAGGTCTTCCCAGAGCCTTCTCTTCTCCAGGCTGAACAACCCCAACTCTCTCAGCCTTTCTCCACAGGAGAGATGTTCCAGTCCTCTGATCATGTTTGTGGCCCTCCTCTGGACCTGCTCTAAGAGGTCCCTGTCCTTTTTGTGTTGGGCGTCCCAGAGCTGAACACAGCACTGCAGGTGGGGTCTCACAAGAGCAGAGCAGAGGGGCAGAATCACCTCCCTTGACCTGCTGGCCACACTTCTTCTAATGCAGCCCAGGATGAGATCGGCTTTCTGGGCTGCAAGTGCACATTGCCAGCTCACACTCAGCAGTTCATCCACCAGTACCTCCCAAGTCCTTCTTGGCAGGCCTGTTCTCAATTCTTTCATTCCCTAGCCTGGATTGATACCATGGATCCACTACACTCACCAGTGCCCCGAAGAAACACTGTTACTACAGCTTGTGATGTGGCCTGGTGAAACACTCCTTCACCAAAACAGCATCTCAGACAGCATCTTTCCTTTCTCATTACCTCTCAGAGGTTTGAATGCAGGACTCCAGTACAAAGAAGAGCCTGCAGGCCCCGTGTCAGGTGCATGCAAGTCTACCCATGTTGCCACACCACCTCGTGCAGAACTACGCTGCAATAGCAGGCAGAGGCCAAGGCATGTCACAAGCTTCAGGCTTGTGCTCTGTGCAGCACCCACACTGTATGCAGAGTTCTGGGACCAAACTCTCCACTCTAAGACCACAAAACCCTCTTCAGGTTGGTCCTTAAAGCTGTATGGCTAAAAGCAGGACAAAGCTTTTCCTTTTGGTGACAAGCAAGTATTATTGACATTTTCTTTTGTTATGTATGACATCTCTAAGGCATAAAAGCCAAACAGATCCCTCCTTGGGCTCCTAAAAATCACTTGGATAATCCATTCTAGCCTTCACTTTTAAGGCTAAACTTCTTTACAAGTTTAATTCTCTGAACAGAAGACAGTGTTACCAAGCATCTTTTAGAAATATCATCGAAAAAAAAGCAGATAGTAAACATCACACGCCTCCCGGAGAAGTGACAACTCTAAGAAAGTAAGAAGGGAGACCCCTCTCTGCTTCAAGTTTCTTCCATTTCTAAGCACTGCAAACAGTGAGCATGTGTTTAGGCATTTCAAGATAGGAGGTGGGGCAGACATCCCTGTCAACTGTCCAAAAGCCAGTTAATTTAACACAAAGTTGAAGCTGCCCAGTTTTGCCTTCAGCCTTTCCAAAATGTGGGAATTGACTCAATTTAAGTGTCTGAGAAGCAGCAAAGGCTAAGCATGGCTTGCTGCTTTTCAGCTATCCTCCTTTTGGTATCAGTGCTGTTTACTTCTTGTCCATAAGTGCCTCACTTTGCACTTACTCTAGTGGGTGCTTGGTCATATCCATTACAGATAAGGTGGCAATACAGTTGCAATTATAACATTCTTTTCCTACTTACTCATTTTTTCAGAACTAGTCACCTTGGAGGTTGAAGCTTTCCATGTTTGGTCTCTATGTAAAGGTAGGGGTTTTGTTTCATGGGCTTGTTTAGGTGGTTTTTTTTTTTTTAAATCCAAACTTACTGGTTTAAAAAAGTCCACTTACATACTTGGACTACAGTTAAAATGACTTGTGTGTTCAAAAACTCTAAACTTACGCCATCAGGTTTTCTCTTCTTCCTTTATAAGAATTAAAAAAAAACAAGCCAAAGAACAGCTCAAAGCAACAACAAAAACTGATGAACACCGAATGTGTCTTGATACAATTCAGAGAAAAGCCCAGGATATTTAGCCAACCTGCAAAAAACCTAAAATGCTTTTCTTTAAGCTTAAGCATTTTGTAATTGTTCACTAAAAGTTTAGTATCTAGTACACCTTTGATTTTTCTGTCCCTGCCACACGTAACTTAAGTACTTTATTCTTTGCCAGGAATCAGAGGCGTGAATGCAGGCTGACCTGCCTCTCTTCAGAGGAGCAGAGGCAGACTGCTGAAGCCATTAGGCTGGAATAGTTGTTATGGAGCAGTTCTCCTGCTGTGCAGCCTGGAGGGAAGATTTCTTCTTCTCTCCCCTGTGGAGATCCCTGGTGCCCAATCCAGTACCTCAGGATTAGCCATCAGAGAGATTGGCCCCTTAATCAGTTTTAACTCTCATCTTGTTACATTCTCTTTTTTTCTAATCTTTCTTTCCAATTTACAACTTTATTTTGGCCTTTGTGCTCCTACTGTACCTCCGTCAACTTTGACTTTGCTAGCAGATTTGATCACAGCTCTAAATCCTTCTTCAGGTCACCAGGTTTTAACCCTATTTGCGCAGAGGATATCCCTCAAGGTAATGTGATAGACACAATCAGGATGTGAAATAATGAATTACACCAGAAAAGGCGCATGTCAGCTCCAATTGGTTTGCACTAGCAGTTGGGCACCTGGGTCCCCAGTGCCAGTGGGAGCAGAACTCCTCCCTTTATCCCTCTGGCTGACTTTTGAAATCCTCTCTGCCCTCTGCTCCTTCCTACCCCTGGCCCGTGGCCTTCCCCACTGCTCAACCTGGAGCAGAATCAAATCTAATCATGTCAAGTGCCTCACACATTGAAACGTTAGAAATGGGGTTAGAAATGCCGGAAATTAACAGTACGTATTAAAAGGAGGAAATCATGTGATGATTCCTTAATGATATGGGACAGGAGGGAGGGAGAAAGGGACAAGTGTAAAATAAAACAAAATTATGCATTTTCCACCTACCATACACAAATGTTTACCATATGGAATCAAAGAATTTTTAAAAACCCACTGATATCATTATATGTGCTTTTTTTTCCTAGTAAAAGGAGTCTAATATCTTTTTACTAGAAAAGCTGCAAGGAAAAATCGTAAATATGCCAGTCACTTTGTTGTGTATGCTGGTTGAGAAATCTCGCCTTTGCTTCCCAGAAACGGTGTGAAGAACATCTGGAAAAATTGATAAAAAGACTCAGAAACCTCAAAACCCAAAATACACCTCTCCCCTCTTCAACCTCATTTTACGCTCAGCCGCACTGGATGGGCCAGATTCAGATCACAGTCATGCGTATCCTGAGTAAATACGCTGAAGTCAACACATTCATGAAACAAGAATTTGGCTCCAAACATCCAACGCCGTTTATCCAGTTGAAAACACAAGACCGAGTTTGTTTCAAATAAGATTAATTGTACCTGCTGATGTGAAGGGGCCTTACTGGCACAGTCTCCCTGTTCAAGTAAATGTATTTTGAAATGCATCAATAAAGAGACAAAATGCTTTGAAATATAATGAGCTCAAGCCTCGTTCCTCTTGATCTTAATGAAAAAGCTTGCCTCTTCCTTCGGAACCATGAGATCAGGTCCTCAGCTCATTCACGTGCTTGTTAAGAGAAAAGTTAAGTCTGTTTTACCATTTCTGCTTCAGCCGGTGTGAGGCTGAGTGCTCTGCTGCTCTTGGCTCCGTGCAGGAGTCCTGTTTCCCATGTTCTCCTCTTGCTCTTCCCTGGGGATCTGTGAAGTGGGCAAGTCTCCATGGGTACCTGTGTCAGCCCGCTGATTAGCCATCAGGTCACGCATGAAATGAGATAGGCACCTGTCCTCCTCCACCAAATAAACCCAATGCTACGACACGTAAGATGGCCCAGCTCTCAGGGTGAGAGCTAGTCATGCACGTTTCACTAAAGCGACAAAGTCAGACTTGGTGAGAAGAACTTAAATGAAAGAGAATGTTACCCAGCATGTCTCCCTGTTGAAGGTAGACAGTGGAGAGACTGTGGAGAACGGCTCTTTCAGGTACACTGAGAAACAGTATTTGTTTTATGTGTCTGAAAGCAGCGAGAGGAAAAAGGCACGCCAAAAAACGCTTCACAAAAGTACACCACAGTGCTTTCTTGTTGCTCGCAGCTATATCTTGCTAGTCCTGTAGTCACTTCCCTTCACTTTTGTTAAAGGCAAGACACTGCCTCCCAGATTTCTGAATAATTCCAACACTTAAGTAAGTGATGCAGGCCCTTCAGCAAATTTAAAGTACGTACATAGTGAAAGCTACATTGTTCTTCAGTATCAAACAATCTTCTAATCCTGGCCACCAAGTGATTAAAAACAGAACAGAAAAACAACCAAAAAGCTAATTTCAAAGGGAGTTCTCTGGCGATTCCCATACAGAGAAATCCTCTGAAACAGGAAATCTACTGTCGCAAAGAGGGTGCTGCACAGCTTTGCTTGCTCTCCATTAATTGGCCAGTGGAGCAATACAGCGACACGAGCTTCCAAAGTAAAGTTTGCTTTGGTTCCTAATCAGGCTTTACTCCACCTGAACTCCTGCTGACTTCAATGAGAGGTTAGATGGAGTGAAAAGTGAATGAGGACTTGAAGATTTGGCCCTTTATGAGCCAAGACTTAGCTGTAAACTTATTCAGAGACACAAAAATCTCTGCAGTTGAACTCAATGCCACTTTTGAACACAAACCTGCAGAAAAAAAATGTTTGTTTTCTTTGTGTAAATCTTGCATGTTATCATGATTAGGTCTGCTGGACAGGTGTCTCCATACGTCCATGTTTGCTTTGGCACCCAAGCTGCCCCTCTCACCTCTCTGAATTCATGTAAATTTAGTGTTAAATCCTGCCTTTTGTTACATGAGAGTGCCAGGAAGTCCCTCTCCCTTCCCGCACCAAGGCTTGCTCACGTCGCTGGAGTCCAGCCCAGCACCACCAGGTGCCAGCCTGGGGAGGGCAAGCGCAGGTACTCATCGTCCGCAAGCGGGCGAGTGAGCCCCTTACTAAATACTCTGTCCTCTGCTTCTCCTGCTACTTCTGGACTCGCCAGTTTTCCAGATACTTGTTTCCCCTGATGAAATGCCCTGCTCCTGGAATCATCTGATTTTGTGATCATCTTGGTTTCCATGAAAACTAAGTTTTTTGCTGTCCAGATGAGATACAAAGAAATGAGAATGTGATCCTTTACAGCTCAAAACAATACACTTGATATCATTTCCAAGCATCACACAAATGTTATTTGCAAGGTTTTTGGGATCCAGCTGCAGTGCTCACTGTGCTGACACCCTTTCCTGCACAGACCAGACACTCCCCATCTACCACTTGCCTTGCTGTTTGCTCTCTGCCATTGGTAATGCAAAAACTTACACCTGCTTTTTTGGCTCGATACAAGCAAATTCAATTTGAGAAACTGTTCAAAGTGGCTACGGTTCAGAAGGATGCAATAAGCGCTGGTGAAGACTTTTTTATTAACCTGCAAAAATCTGTCTAGCAAGAACAGTTGGCAGGGTGAAGAACCTTAAGACAGGAGATGTGTATTTAGCTATCAAGTGGCACTGGCGGATTTCCCAGCACTCCTTCCTCAAGTGCAGTGAAGACCCGGGTGTTCTCCTGCTCACATTTTATAGAAATTCAGTTGAGCCACAGCAAGCTCTTGACATCCTGTTGTGCAAGCTTAGATGAACTCACTGCTTTCTGGGCTTTGCAAATTGCTTTTTTTGTTTAGCAGATTAATCCTAAACATTCAGATCTTGCACCTCATTTTTTTTGTCTACGGTCTAGGCAATGATAAAAGCAATTAGCTCTCTCAATCCTGCTCTTATCTGTAATTGGGTGTGATTTTTTTTTGTTGTTTGTTTGTGAAAAACACCGAACAAAAATAGTGTCTGCTATGTAGGCCAGGAAACTAGACCCTGATGACAGCCAGCTTATCTTCTACAGCTGCCTGAACAAACCAACACCTAATGGGTATGTTTTCAGGAACACTTCCAAACCAAGAGCTAACACTGTTACTTGAAGGTGACTGACGGACCCACGCAGTTTTAACACAGCTCTCGAATTTCCATTAGAAATGAGGAGACTCCAGTTACTTTCCCTTCCCGCGTAGTGTCACATTGCCAAATATATCCCGAGAGCAATGGGGCTGCGGGCAGGACGGGAGAGCAGCGCACACATCTCAGCACTTGTTTCCACAGGCTTCCAGAAAATTTTTTAAAAAACACAGAACATGTAACTGCAGAGAGTTCCCAGTCTGCTTCTTTCCCACCCTTACCCTTCCCGATTTCTAGCAGGTGTGAAAGAGCCAGGAGACAAACAAAAGAGATAAAAGACAGAACAACTCTGAAGAGCACTCAGGAGGCCACATCACAAGCACAGCACAGCAGCTCCTAGCAGGCAGAGGCACTCTACCATTATCTAGTTCACAGATGGACCACCCAGAAAATCTGGGAGCAATTAGGAAGGAGAACAAACAAATGCATGGAAAGAAGGGGGGAGGGAGAATGGGAAGGAGGGCCAGAAGGATTCCTTACATCATCTCCATGCAAGCGTTTCGAGAATGAAGTGAAGCTATATGGAGGAGGAATGCAGATGAAAGAGTTTGCAGTGAGAATGCAATAAAATAAAAGGCTAAGAAAACATGTAGTGTATGAATGAATTACAACATGGCCATTAAAATTTACAGAAAGTCAGGACAGTGTGTAAACAGAGAAGAAACTCATCAAGTTCTTGGAGACACACACATGCACATATAAACAGACTGAACGCTAACTGTCTCTCTCACTATTAACAGGATGTCAACCCGCCTTGCAAACTAGGGATTCATCAGGCAAAAAGCTGACTCACTCTCCTTTCCGGCTGTCAATAACCGGCACTAAATACAGTCAGGAACACAAAAATGCTACAGACCAACACCAGTGCAACATTACATCCTATGCATGGATAGAAACCACAGCAGGCAGCCAAGGGGCTCATACTGCCAGAGCTGCATGCCTGGGAACAGCCAGTTTTCTGCTGGCCGGGGTTCCACTTGCCTGGCATCTCATCAGCCTGTCTGTCAGCTCCTCGCAACACCAAGTTACACCTTTCTTGCCTGAGAGGCGGACCTCCTTTTGGTATCAGGCACTTTGGCTCCAACTGACTTCAGGGTGACTGCTCAGCCTTCTAAAAACAAGGCCCCGTTTTTAATTAAATGCCTAATTTCGGGCATCTTTGTTGCTTTTAATTGTGGCTGCCTTTGTCGACCAGCGCTGAAAAGTTTGCTTTTCCTTTTTAAATGATTCGATGTTCAGTTTACGACTTGTGCAAGTTAGCACAATTTATAAATTGTGTTTTGTAGGATCCAAAAGTCAGAGCAGAAAAAAATACTTAAAATAAAAACTGAACATACCAAGTGTTTTGAAGTGATCTTAATCAATAACACTGTGTTTACTTTGTCTTGGCCCCTGAGAAACAAACTCTAGTCACTAAGGACATCTTATAAACACATTAAACTTCACATAAGCATTTTTTAAAGCTTTTCAGTTCACTATAATCTTGGTAAACTCACTCCCTGATAATTTTCCCTAAAAATAGTGCTTATTAACTCACAAGTTCAGTTGAAAAAAACCCTACTATCCACTCCTCTTAGTAGCAGCTACAATATGGCAATTAGTTTACCTTAGAATAGACATCAAAGGCTCAAAGGATGACCCTGCCCCAGAAGAACAAAATCTTTTAAAAGACCCATTCCACTCAGTTTGCTAGTTTATAAGGTTTGCTAAAATCCAGTTTAATGATCATGTAGTTTCTTAGTCAGTCATGTGGTGCCATATTGTGTAAGGAACAGAAGCGTTAGTTCTAAAACCTTTTTGAACTTGGGGAGCTTTTCCGACCAGCTGATGCAGAACCACATTCTGAGATGGTAAATGAAACTGTTGGATGCAAAAGCCTCGCTACGATTTTCTTTAGTTTCTTTCAGAAGAGACAAAAGTTCCCACACAACACATACTCTGCCCTTACAATGAAAGATTCAATAATAGCAATATGTTCAAGTCCATATGGTGCAGATATAAGGGAAAGAAACTGAGAACCCTTAAAGCAGGGGCCTGTAAGCTGCAATGGAAAAAAGCAAAAGCATAAATAAAAACCTCTTAAGGTGAGACTGAGTGAAATTGCAGGGCACACTGGATTAGTCCATTCTCCTTTCAGCTACAGTCTTCATATAATCAGTCACAGACAGTTCCCGTCCCTTATACTGTTATCAGATTGGTTTGTGGGGTTTTTTTGGATGACATACAACAAAGTCCTTTCAAAACCAGTCTGTGCGAGTGGCCAGGTAATAGCACTACATGTTACCAGGCAGGAGACTGAGTAGCAGTTTCCAATACATCCTCACAGCAATAGTGCAGGAGAAATGAAAAGGAGAAGGGCTGATCTCAGTGGGGGCAAGAGACAAATATGAAAAGTAACAACAATAACTGACACAGGATAGAAGCGTTCTTACCCTGTCTGGGATCAGATTTGAACAGGCAATGAGAAATAGGGAGGGGAGAGGACAACACAGGTCTGTTTTAAACATTAGCAGAGACTTGCCCCACCTCTTTCCATTACTGTCGCGAAGCATGGCTTTTCCCAGCTCTCTTGTCTTTGTCTCCAACTCCTGAACTTGCTCCAGCAAAGTTTTATGGTAGGTATGCTTGGCCCTGTACCACAAGGAAAAGACAAAAAGAAAAACAGAACAAAAAAGCCAAGTGAAGAGTTGTTTTGCTACAAAAAATCTCAATTTTACCTTGCAAACGAGAGGCACAGGACCTTCCTTTGAAGGGTTTGGTAAATAAGGCACAGTGTATGTGTGTCAGTTCAGGCTCACAATACCTGGGAAATATTACATAAGAAATGAGAAATCTTCAAATTCACCAGAGCTTGGCTGCTTCAATACAACACTCAACATCTAACCAATCAGCAAAACTACAGGACTATGGAGACCTGACACTGCTGCCGTGGGACTGCTCAAGACCAGGGCATTCATACAAAAGAGCTGAGATTCATTGAATATTCATGGAAGTAAAACATGATTCTACTTTGTCTTTTGAGCCATGCATGGCGCTGCTCTGAAAACCTGAGGAAAGTCTCAGATAATAATTGCCATTCAAGCCCCTTTATTTTCACATTTATCAGTCTCACTTGACTTGGAAAGGCATTTCTCTCCCCAATGAGCTTTCAAAGTGATAGTAACAAGACTCTCTCAGCTTGGGGAGTCCAAGGCAATCCATGCACTGCACACACAACTGACATTTGGAGACCCATATCTCCCATGAAGTCTTTGGCCTTTTTTTCCCCAGTCTCATCTACTGCTCCAGTGTTATTATACTAAATAGATATCAAGAGAGAATCTAGTTCCCTCCATCCGGATATGTACAAAGCAGTAATACAAAACACAGGGATCTTTCTCCAATGGGCAGTTTTTGATCAGCTTCCTCTTTTCTGTCACTTAAAGGAGGGTAAGAGTCCCATGAGATAATACTGATTTGCATGTGACTGCACGGTAAACCTGAAAACAAGATGGAGCCAAGTCAGCTGAGACACCACTTGCTTCATGGCATTAAAATAATATTCTTCATCTCCAGAGACAGCAAAAAATTCTTTACAAGTTTTATAAAAGCCTTACATGCAGATACTAGAATCTTTAATCAATGACGTAAAAACAATGACAAACTCCCTCTAGCAGAAAAATAATAACTCATGCATATGTAATTAAAATATAATGAAGATGCATTTATTTTTAAAAGGCATGATTCTTATTACTCCTTCCATGGGGAATAAAAAACAAGGGCCACAAAAAAAGAGCTGATACTATTTTAGATGACAGTGCCTTGATATTAATACTATGTTATCCAAGTACTCTGGTCTTTGTGTTGCTGAAGTAGGCCTCAAACATCTCACAATGAGAGGCTAAAATGAAAACTATTTCTCAAAACACATCTGCATCTAAGCGGGGGGAAAAAAGAGAAGAACAGAAGACGAAGCATAGCAAAATCTGAAAGTAAAGAGTATCAAGATGTACTTAGAAAATCACCCTACTAAAACAAATTACTGAAAGTGTATGATTTGTAAGGGAGCACCTATGCATTGTGATGGAAGAAATCAGTAGCAAGGATATTTTTAAAATGCATGTTTCAAGAATGTGACACTACCAATAGCTGTGTAGGAATTATTAGATTCAACTTCCTATAACTAGTTAGACTAATGATTAGACTAGTCTCCTCTTTGAGGAAGGGAAACTATACTGATGAAAATGCAAAAGCTTTGAGCTATTAATTCTTATTATCATTACAGCCAACTTCAGTATCACATTCTTTAAGTAAATACACTGAAGTTTTGACCTTGAACTCATCTCCTCCCTTTTAAAGAGGCCATACCTTCTACTGCAAACTTGAAGACTGAGCATGTTTGGAACTTTTAAAATCCTTTATAATCAGTTAGAGTGAATATTGAATTCAAAACTCAAATTTTAACAGAAAGGAGACTGAGCAACAAAGTCCAATTGGTGCAAAGCAGCACAAGGATGCATTGCACTGATGTTTCACAATATGGAAAAAATACTGTTGTCCTGAAGTTGAGGGTATTGAACATGTTGATCTGGTGCTTAGGGACATGGTTTAGTGGTGACCTGGCAGTGCTAGGCTAATGGTTGGATCGATGATATTAAAGGTCTCTTCCAACCAACAAGATTCTGTGGTTCTGTGAACTGTTTTGTGTGAAATGGTGAACTATATAGGCTCTGCTGTGGGTGAGTATCCACAAAGCAACAATAAATCCGCAGGTAATTGTTAGGTATTGAGTCACTCCTTCACTTGGAAGCAAGAGCATCCAAGGAAGAGTCAGTAATTAAGTATTTAAAAAAAGGGCCTGAGCTAACCTATCCACATGGTTCTCCAAAACCAAATACTAAAATGCGGTATTACGGTTGCCTCAGTGTCTGGGCTTGCTCACATCAAGCCAACTACAAATACTCCATGGACTGCTGGCAACAGAACTGGGTATTTAATGACTTTTTCACAACAGCATGTTATTAACTTTTGATACGCAAAAATACAGATAGGAGTCTTAGCTTTTACCTTACTTTACACGTGGCCCTAGATGCATGATCACTCCTCAATAAATTATGAGAGCTTGTGTTTGTTATAGTTCAACTGAAATTTGAAACCTTGCATAAAGACAAACTCACCTTTCCCTCAGATAGTGGGATATTAAGATCATGGACCATAAGAACTGGCAAAGGGTTCTTTTTATATTTTAGTTGGCCCTTTCCCTTCCAAGCCAGAGAAGTGCACAGCCTGACTTCACTGCCCTGGGGAGGACATTTAGGGAGTCCAGGAGGCCAGAATCTGCCAGGGAGAAGCATGGTGACATTCATAAACTTCTCTCAAACATGACAGCTCCTCTACTCTGGCTCATTATCCTCAACACCATTTTGGGAGTCTTGTGCTCCAGAACGTGGAAGGACGGGACTAGCTCCTACACCATCCTTCTTATTTACACTGTGGACCTGGCAAGTGCAATGTGCCTCTCCCCCATGGTAAAAAAAGTACATGAAGATACTGGTAATGTTTGGATGGCTCAGGAAGGTTTTCCCTGTAACACTAAGTACTGAGACACCAATTATTAATAAATTCTTGCCTTCTTGCCTAATTTTGCTGGAACACACTCTGTGTTTTTATGATTCCCACACAGCATTATGGCTCAGCTATTTCGGCACTTCCTAGCACCAGTGACATGTGCCAACTGTGAGGAAGCACTCACCTTGTAAAGCTCTGTTCATTTCTATGGTAGCACAACTGGGACTTCTATAAGGCAAAAAACAAATCCAAACCAAGCCACTGAATTCAGGGTAGTGGACCAAAGTTAACAACTTGTTATTGCAGCCAAGTATTAATAACAAGCTTCCTTCTCTTTCGAAAGAGAGTTTTCCACATTTCCTTGATCCACTTGAAAAAAAAAAAAGCAAATAAAGTAGCCTGAAGCTCCAGAGAACATGGGAGATAAGAGGTGTGCTGACAACTGCAGCCTGTGTAACAAAAGGAACACCTAAAGGTAGCGCTGGCCTCCAGCATTTTAGGTTTTGATAGTAGATGCAGCACAGCAGTTGAGAAACACAGATTTGTATGGGTTTCAAATACACTTCCCTATCCCTTTTAACGCTCCTCCAGACATGGTTTTCTGGCAGTACTTTGTGCCAAAATTAGACATGTACCTTTTGGGTCACATGCATCCTCTTTCTGCAGACATATGCTTCATGTCCAAAAGAAAAGGAAAGGCATAAATTCCATGACCATGAGAAGTCAGAGCTGCTGGAATTTTACAGCTAAAAGCAGATTCTGCTGAATAACAGACAGCAATGTGGTGTAACCACCGCTATGGAAATCTGCCGGCTGATTTCCAGAGGCCTTGGACTCAAGTTTTGAATGGCAAGCCTCTTGGAAAGGAAACAGACCTTTACTCCTTCCATATGGCAGTGCTGATAGCTGTGTCATTTCATTTATCCTAGTTAAAATGTTAATGGTGTTAACTTTTCAGTGATGGGTTGAAAAAAAAAAAGAAAGAAGTCCTGCTCAGAGAACAAATTTTTTGCTTAATGTTGATAGGAGCCTCCTGTTTAAAATATCCAGGGAAAATATCCAGTGTATCAATCATACATGTTTGTCTTGAGAGCTTCACAATCTCCGTACATTCTTGGTCTGAACCACTGAAAGGATTATGTTGATGAGATTTCTCTAAGAAATATTAAAGAACAGGCTGAGGCAGTAACAGAGTTCTAAATGAGTAATAGCTGAGGATGAGCTTCTGCCTTGGTCTGGCCTGTTTTACAATTCTTGAGTAATTTTTGCCAAGAACTGATAAGAATAGAAGACAACTTCTAGATATTCACCTATCTCAAAAACGCCTCAAAAACTAAAGCATAATCTTGGATACCTAAATACATACTTCATTCCCGATGCTGCAAACAGTTCAGCTCCTATTTAGCCTTAATCACAAAAGTAGTCCCACTGACTTCTAAGCAGGTAATTTTAAATAATGCCTGACATGGGAGTGGGGCCTGTTATGCTAAATGAATTCAAAGATTTTTTTTCTCAGAGCTTTAAAAAGCAGGTCATAAACACAGGTAAGTATCAAAAATTAAACACTGTGGCCTTAGCTTTAGAATTTTAAAATAATTTTCAATTGAAGAAATTTAACAAGTGTAACAAAAAACCTCTAGTGGCCTGAACAGAAATTTTACAGCATGATATCTAGTTTTAATTTTAGCAGTCTACCTCATGAAAATTCAGCTGAGGAAGAAAAGAGAAAAACATTTAAGTAGTACATACTTATTGGTAGATTTGCCTGCTACCAGTTTAATTTTGCTGTGGTATCAATCCCATATGCAGAAAAACCAGTTTACAGATACACGAGTATGACTTGATTTACACTTCTGTGTTAGTGTTTGAAAGTACCTGCGTTTGGGAAACTTTCTCCTTTTTTGCCGCTATTTTCCACATTTCTCCATAAAGAAGATTGGTGGACTTGGTGGTGTTAGGTTTTCAGTTGGACTTGATGATCTTAGGGGTCTTTTCCAGCCTAAACGATTCCATGACTCTAAGAATCTTCTTTGCCTGATCAACCGCTCATTCCTGGAGCAAAGTGTTAGGTGTCACTATGCTTTCACTTCGAGCCTTCGTAACAAGTAACAGGCTCACCTCCTCATTTAGGATCTGCCTTTTGCCTTGGAGTTGGAATGCCCTGGGTCTTCCTTGCATGAGGTTATTACTTAGCCAGGTAATAAAAGCTTCTTGGTTGTAACACAGCTTTCCAAGGAAAAGGATGAAAGCTTTGGTGCTTAAGTCACTTAAAAGCAAGCAGGACTAACACTAGAAATTCTAAATGAAAATGATGCTTCTGCATTTCAAATTGCCAGGGTAGAGAAGGTAAATTGCTTTCCTTTAAATCGAACTTCTTGAAATGGCTTGCCTTCTGCAATGCTTTGAAACCACAGTGTTTTGGGAGAAGGGGATTACACAGTTTTGTATTTCATAAGGGTTGTCTCTCCTCTCTGGGCAGGGAAGGAATCATTAATACTTGACTTCAACCACAAACTATGGAGTAATTGCTCTTCTCAGTTAAGTCCTGGAGGACCCACTGTTGAAGGAGAACCTAAAGAGCAGCTGGCAAAGAACTGGGAGCTTACTAGGCATGGATTATGTGGCACATTTTTACTTTCTACCTAACCTTAGTCAAATTGAACGAATTATTTCCTCCTTTTTAGGAAAAGAAAATCTTTGATGTCTAATTTAAATTTGCGTTTATAACTAAAGTGTAGACAACACAATCACATGATATACCTTCATTACTCAGACAAGGCTGCCTCCTAGGCAGTACTCAAGGACTAACTAATCATTCTCTCACACTGATGGTTGCACTGTCAGGTCAGAAATGACTCCCACTTCACTTTCATCAGAGGTCTTCCAAACAAATATCAGTATTTTACGTTCACTGAAAGGTTTTGCAGTTCTTTACAGAATAGCATGGGAGTGCACCACATGTGCATACAGAGTAATTTCTGTAACACCAAGAGGCCTGGCTTGGTACTTACGCTGTCCATGCCACGTCTTTAACAAGGCACGCAGTGGGCACGAGAAACAAGCCAAACCAGAAGTAGCTGCATCGTAACACCATTCCAGCCTGTGAAGGAAACAAACAAATAAATCCTTAGTATTTTCAAGCCACTACATGTTAAGTGGTCGTTTACAAGGAAAAGGTAGAGTGATGGCATTAAACAGGTACTGCATCCATGATCTGGGTGATGCTGAAATTTGCTGGTGGTGGTGAAGTCTATTCAACTCGTAACAGAAGTTAGCCCTAAAATCGACACACAGCAATGGCATTTCTCATTGCAAGCATTCCCTATGATCTCGGCTTCCTTAGAACTTCTCAAACAACAAAAAAAAAATCAAGTGTTTTGACTAAATTCACCACTCCTATTAGTTTGTGGATACAGGCAGACACATGCTCACTCGAGGAAAAGAGTACCATAAGAATATGTAACTTGGATTTTTATCTATCTTTCGTGCCCTTTACTTACTCTTTCTATCCACTGTTCTAGATCTCTGAGCAAAATCAAAGTGACATAAAAAAAATACACATTCTCACTAAAATGTTTCAGACATACTCAAATACAGGACTTCCTGTTCAAACAACTGCTGCCTGAAACCCAGGGTGGGAAAGATTCACTCCTGTCCCACAAATGGCTTTTTTAACAAACAAAGAGCTCCAAGTTTATATTTGCATTTTTCCTCATTGTTGCAATGCTTGAATTAAAACTTGGTGGGATCTGAGAAGCAAGACATCCAGAAACCCTGCAAGTCCCAGGATACACACATACTTATGGAACAAATTTGAAATACAGCACCATTCACAGAAGCACTATTTTAGATCATCAGAATCTTTTACAGATAAATTAACGATGAGCAAGGCCCTGGTTTGCTACACAGAAGACTTGAGATGACCTCACAAATTCTTGTATGCACACACACACACACTTTCTGTAAGAATCATTTAAGATGTATATAATAAACACATGAGCATCTACTGATGTTCACGTGCAACATCACCAACGGCAGGGAGGCCTACACCCATGGACACTGAACTACAGCAGCTGCCCCCTCAGCGTAGTGCAGGTTTGGCTGGCTCAGTCATGCCTCATGGTTGTAGCACACAAGAGAGGAGCAACCTGCCATGCTGAAGTGTCAGGGCATTTTACAGACAAAGTTGAGCTACACAACGTGGAGCTGGACAAAACACCTACTAGCCTTTGAAATACACTGCAAGAAGACAAAAGTTTGTGCTCTTTTTAAGACAAACATGGTTGATCACAACAGAAGTAACTTCCACCACTCACTACCCCAAAGCTTTAAAACTCAGAAAAGCCATCACAGTGCACTGCCAGGATGTCTACCAGTAGCACCCAGCATCTTCTCCTGGTGTTGATCACTGTTTAAAACTGTCCACCTCATAACTCAGTCGTGTTTAGCAGCCAACTGCCCTTGGATTGCCAAGTACTGAGCACTTCCAAAAGCGTTTTTCACTTTTGAATGTTAAATCCTCCATGCTGTTGCTGGACTGACAGATCCGTGGTAAATCTTGTACTGAAACCAAGAGCAAGCTAGACTGTGCTAAAACATTTATGGACATTTCGCCACCCACACAGACAGTAAGCAAACACATTCCAGCCCCAGAATAAGCTCTCAGTTATTTGTGAACCCTCATGCCTCCTTCTGCATAAGAATGCCAGAAGCATAAGGGTAGTATGAATCTCTGCTTATTTAAGGAAAAGGATGTGCAGGAATAAGAGGGAAATAATAACTTTATCATTGGCCAAAGAGCTGAACTGTAATAACACAGCGGCAAAAGCTAATGAGACTTATCCTCATCTTTGCTTTTCTTTGACTGTGACCCTTCGAGTGTTACTAGTCTAACCATATCACCATTTTTATTGACCATCTTTTCCTTGCCTGTACTAATAACGGCTAAAAAAGGGCCATAGTATTCTATATGCATTTTCTGCTATTTTTGCTTCAAATATTTTACGTTCCACCTTTTCCTTTTCTAGCTGAAAGCAAGTCAACATACTTTGAAAGTGTAGAACAAACTGGATACCTATTTGACAGAAGTTTAAATGCTACTATTGTTGTTCTAAAAGTCATCTGATGGCTATGAATTTCAACCACTCACATGTAAAGCTCTATGCCAAGAAAACCTCAAGCCAAATATTTTTTGCCTGCAATTACACATTTTGCTCAAGTACTATTCTGTCCAAGAACTGCACCATAGAAGTAAAACTATTAATCTCATCTGAATCCTGTCAGACACTCACTTTGCTACTGGCAACCTTTTTCCACAAAACCCTCTCCAAGATTTCACTCTATTCCTGAGATCATCTGAAAGGTTTCTTCTCTGCTCATCTCTAGTTTGCTTCTGGAATTACATGTCTGCTGTGCTGCATGACAGTGAACTGATTTGTCTTGCATGCACAACTCTGCCTCCTCTTCAGCATGGTTACACCATCTGCTCACAGGACGGGAGCTCCTCAGCAGAGGATTCACTAGAAACCACCTAACACATTCTGGGGACTTCCACAGACAGCATTTTTAGGATGTTCTCCAACTTGTGGGACAGAGGGCTGCGTTATGAACAGAAGCTACAGTAAGGACACCTATATATCACAACAAAGTCTTCCTCAGGTTTCACAGCTGTTGTTGTGCTCCATTCCAGTTGTTCAGCTATTTATGACAGCAGCAAGACGGTACTGCAATACATCTTCAGTGAAACACAGAATTTCCATACCCAGTCCCTGTCAATAACACCCTTCAGCTATCACCTATCTCTCTGGAACAAGAAAAGCAGAGCTCCTAAACAGGAATCACCACCTATTTTTTTTTCCTTCTTTTCAAGAAGATCACAAGAAGGAAGAGTACAAATAATTCGTTTTCTAAACAAATTCAAAATGTGACCAGCTCTGTCATCGCGCATGCCCCAAGATACGCAACTAGGTCATTTTTATTCTGTCTGCTGACATAAACATTAGTGACTAGCACATCCAAAACTAACTACCAGAAACTGTTAATCACATGGCACTCCAAAACCACTTGAGACTAATGCAAGACCTCCTGCTGAAGAAACTTG
>NW_009725740.1:29622-45884 GCF_000703405.1 Apaloderma vittatum
TCGAAGCACTGGCAAGGCTGCCAGGGTAAAATCGCTCATTTTAGAGGAGTGACAACATTTGATAAAATGGAAGAATGAGAACAAGAAAGGAAAAAACTCCAAACCCTTAGCTCCAGCTATTTCACAATTGAGGACTAAACAATTTAGGTTTCAATACCTATAACCTTGTGGAAATTGTTTTTTTAAGGGCGGGTACACTTCCACTTTCTTTTTTTTCTTTTAAACACTGTAACAAAAAAGTTGCAGTACTGGTCTGTCAGAATGACTGGGAAGACCTGCTCTACACCAATATTTTAGAAAGCCTAGGCGAAAGGTTTGTTTTCTTTTGTTTGGGGTATTTTGTTTTAAATCAAGGACACGATCTACACAAGTGTATTAAATAGAGAACAGATTGTTTCCGCAAAGAAGCATCGTTGATAGGTTTACTGTTCCACCAACAAGTGGTGTCACTATTTTCAATTACAACTTCCAAGGAGAAGAAGGCCAGAAGTGCTCAGGGGTGGGAAGGCAGGTATGGAGAGAGCTGATGTATTCTTAGGACAGCATGGTTAGACAATTGGGGACCAGTAAATGATTCAGACAAACCAAACAAGGGCCTCAATCATATAATTCAAGAAAAGGCAAAATTTAAATTAACATTTTGAATAATAAAAGCTTTTTAGTTTCCTTATATATCCATGCATTGTAACTCTGATAAAAAAGAAATAGACAGCAAATTTAGAAGGTCACAATGGAAACAGCTGGCTTTATATTTACAGTGTCACAGAAAGTATCACTGGAATTGTGCCTGATCATAGTTCTCTCCACGAGGCATGGATAAGGACCCAGTAAGCTGCTCAGTTATTGGTTCATATTCAATTTCAGCTTTATACACTAAGTACGTAAAAGTCGAAATTGCAGTCAGGTCCCTGCTAGCCAAACGTGGATGATAGCATGGCACTGCCTTTGACAGCACTTAAGAAAGGAGGCCATAGGGAGAAGATGGCCAGATGATTATTATGAGGGATTCACATACAGTAACAGCACATGAAATGTTCACAGAATCATGGACTGTGCTGGGCTGGAAGGAACCTTTAAAGGTCACCTCGTCCAACTCCATCTCTAACTAGATCAGGTTGTTCAGAGCCCCATCAAGCCTCACCTTGAATGCCTGCAGGGATGGAGCTTCTACCACCTCTCTGGACAACCAGTTCCAGTGTTTCACCACTGTCATTGTAAAGAACTTTCTTCTAACATCTGATGTAAATCTACTCTAGTTTAAAACCATTGCCTCTCATCCTGTCACTACATGCCCTTGTGAACAATCTCTCCCCAGCTTTCTTGTAGCCTCCTTCAGGTACTGGAAGGCCACTATACCAGAGTCTTCTCTTCTGAAGGCTGAACAATCCCAATTTGCTCAGTCTGTCCTCAGCAGAGGTGTCCCAACCCTTTGACCACCTATTGCTGAGACACTACTGACCTAGACATCTATGACACTGAAGGAACCAGTTGATGAGAGATATGGCTGGAGCTGCAAGTGTGACTCAGAGAGACTTGGTCCTGCTGTTCCATCCACATTGCCTCAATAACCAAAGCAGAAGCAGTGCATCCACAGACAGTGAACAGCATGAACCCCAACTCAAGGTAGTCAGCTGAGTTGCACTAGGTAGACATCTCTGCCAGTACCTCTCCTCCATCAACTCTAGACCAGTGGCTGGGTCTGAGCACACCAGATAAAGCTGGAGCAGGGGAATCCCAGCTTGTCACTCTGCTCCCATCCCACATCAGGCAAGTCACTTGAAAGTATGTCTATTTTTCAGTCAATGAGGTCAGTCTCAGCCCATCACTCTGAGGTGCTCCTTACGGAGTCTCATCTCAGCCATTCTGCCAGTGATGACTGGGTGCTGCTAGCTTGGGCAAGCAGTCTCACTCTGTTTATCTTGAAGACCTGGTGTAGGGACAAATATATTTTATTGTTCATGAGAGTTACAGGTATTAAAACTGGGACACATCACAGCAATCCTCCTACTTTACTCTGGAAACTCCCACGTGCCTGGGAAAGACTTGCTTTCATTTGTTCTGCAGATTCAGTAAGGCCGATTGAGAAACTGCTTTAAAGGTCTAGGAGATACTTTCAGAAGAAAGTAAAACACACTCTACCCCAGTCTTGAAATTGTTGCACTCTAAGTGATGTTACAGCTTAGATATCTTTGCTGCAGTTGTTTTGTTGTTGTTGTGCCTTTTGTTGGGATTTTTTAATACTTTTTATGAGTAAATCTGAAGTCTGACTTCAATGGGAACAGTATCACTGTGCAAACTCCCCTGAAAATATCTGATGCATCTATAAAGTTAGCAGACCATTATCTAGTCCTGTTTTCCTTCAGAGAACTGCACCGCGCATTCTCTACATGTTCTGTGGGTTCTCTTAAGACTGAATGTTTCAGTGCCAGCACTGCGTAGATTTCTTTTTTTCGGAAGACCTGGAAGTTTAATCTTGAAAGGGCAAAAATATTAAATCCTTACCAACCAAGTAGCTGAAGAGATCTTAAGGAGTCACAGGACTTGCCACATACTAACACTGTAAGTACATGCTATGCAACAATTGGAAGATATTGTGTCACAAAGCAATCCATTTTTCTTAAATTATTCTGAAAGCATCATCTAGCTTTCTCCCACTTTAAATGATAAACCAGCATTTGTTAGATTCAGTCAAAACCTCATACTATTTCTATTAGTTTATGTGGAATGATCAGTATGCTGTTATACTGTACAAAATACACAAATTCTGCTATAATTACTGTATTACACAACATCCTTATAGTGCTACAAATACCAGATCCACCTTAAAGATCATAAACATTAAAATCCCAGTGCAGAGAGATGACAAGTCTTGCTCACAGTCACACAAATCAATTGCAGAGCTGGGCGGATTGCCCATGTCCCTCAATTAAATCATACTACACAGAAACCAAGCCTACCGGAGTCTGAGTATGAAATATAATCAATATCCAAGAATGCACTCTCAAGGATTTGCCCTGTGCACGTTGGAACATAATCTAGCCTCAACATGAGCCGGCGCTTAAGAACTTTTTTCCGCCCTGATATAACTGTAGCCAGCTCCAGGCTGGACAGATTTACTAGATTCAGGGCTGACAGGTGTGATCAGCAAATTTACCAGCTCCCTCTTCAACAAGCATCTTGGCTAGAAAAGCACCTAAAGAATGACCCTTTGGGTTAGTGGCAAAGCATTAAAAAATGAAGCAAAAGAATGTGATTTCGCCTCTTGCTTACACCGCTGGGAGTCAGAAGTACCTCAGATGCAATCAGCGGGGCTGTACCACTGAAAAGGTGGCTGGGTATTTCCATGTCTGAAATAAAGATGTGCAATGTTTTCCATAATGTAAGAGTTTTCATTCTAAAATGACTCTGATGAAAACAATGACCTCACCAGCTGGCTGGATTGAACACAATGACACAGCGGTCCAGTCTCAAACCTATTTCCTCCCTCTCCCAGTCTCCACTCGTACAGCCATACCCCCTTGAGAGCAGTTAAAGGAGGAAAGTAAAAATCAGATACCTCACTCAGATATTCTACTCCTCTTCCTTATTTTTGCCAGTCATACTTAAAACCATATGGGAGTCTAGAGCAAGAAAGCTATCCACTGTCTAGCTTTCACGACACAGTTATCAACCTTATTGGCAATTTTAATGTAATACTTGGATATAAAAGTAGGAAGGAATGACAGCAGCAGTACTTTGAGCAAAAAGCAAAATGCCAACAAAATATCACAAAGCCGTACACTCAGCATTCAGCCCAAGATATTTTGAGATACAGGTCTTGGGCAAAAAGCTCTTCATTAAAGACGTTGCTAGTTACAAATATTAAAAGAACACATGCAAATACAAACTAAAGTACAGAAATCCCCGAAAAATATAACGACAAGTCAAAACACAAATCAATTGGCTCGAAGTTCTTTTCTAATCAGAAAATTCCAAGAATTGACACTACAAAGCTACAAACACAAGAATTAGTATTTTCAAGGAGAAAAAAGAAAAACCCACCCAACTCCACATATGCTGCCATGATTTTGGAGAAATGAGAAGCACAGTGAAATGTTCAGAACTTCTACTCCCTTTTTCTTGTTAGGAACTATTTTTCCATAATGGAGGAACACAGCAACTCAGCAACCTATTTTTATTCTATTTCTTAATGTAATTCACAGAAATTAATATTTGATACAGAAATTAATATATCAAATGTGTCCCGAAGGGTGATAATAAGCTGTTCTGTGTTAACCAAAAATACATTCTCCATATGCAGCCTCACCTAAGAAAAAACTGCTGTATCTCATTACTTAATTAGTATACAACACTACCAATTAAACAGAGAGCCAGCCCATATTACTCTCTGTTATTACTCTGATAGCAGAGAATGAAGAAAATTAATCAGATGGTGGTTTAGTTTGATTTTATGGTTCACTGGCAGTGTAAACTCTGATGCAATCTCATGCAGCCTATCATTTCTTTTTCATTATTGATTACATTAAGCTCAACAAAAATGTAAATTAATGTTTCTTTAAAGTCATTGGCTAAAAAATGGTAGTAAAATCATGTATCATGTAAATGGAGCAGTGGATTCCTGAAATTTTATTAGAAAGCACAGATCTCATTAACCAAAGAATCTTCTCCTTAAAGTGGATGAAATACCAGGCACCAGGTGCTAATTTTTTTCTTGTTTAAAATAGTCCAAAAATATTCTGTGTTAATTTGAGCTCCCAAACACAAATTAAAATTACTGAACAAAAGTAAGTGCTTCCCTTAAATGCGGTTCTTGTGGATCATGAACACCTTGCAAAACTCCCCAACAAATCCACAACCAAAACTGATGCTGTTGACGGCATCCAAGATTTATTTTTCCTCATGTGAGTCACGTTTGATACTACTTTGAATCATAAGATAGACTGAGTTTTTTTAGAATGTCTCCAATTAGATGGTTCTGCAAAACAACGTAATCTTCTTTTATATTTCAGTTTATGATGATCTCACACTTGAGGGTGTGGAAGAACAGGTCCATTGGCAGTTACCTGCTGATGGGTAGTGACCTGCCGTGGTGCTGTAAATTCACTGTAAAAAATCTGTATGAAAGTGTGCTTCCTAGTATGAAAGCAAAGTCACTCCTATAGTATTTTTTTTTCAGAATCTTTGCAGTTTTTCTCTCCTGCCCTCCTCAAGTTAAACAAACAGAAGCATGAATAGAAAGAAAAAAGTAAATTTGAAACTGTAACTTTGATAGACCTCACAATGAAACAGTCCGTCTTGTTCTTTGTTTTGCACGTTTTAGTATAAACTCATACTCTGCATATAAAAATAAATTTATACTTCACATGATGTATCTCTTTTTGAAGTCATGTTTAGCATGTAACCACTCTTGTTTAGTGCCTATAACTTTTTCTGTGCAGGTTTTAATAGTAACCACTCTTGCATAGTAGCCGTCCTTATTTAATAACTGTGCCTTTATCATGAAAGCTGCAGAGGAAAAAAAATTAAATTTTACAGAACCTACCTTTAAATTTAAAACTCCAAGGGAGTAATTATGTTTAGCAGAAGCCATTCCCTGCCAGTGAAGATATAAGATATTTGTACAACCTGCCAAGTTACACCTACAAAGAGAGTCAGAACCTTCAAATTTCCTGGCTTTGTGTGCTAAAATTTTCCAACTGTGCTACTGCAACAACACTGGCTTCCTCACATAAAACACATTTGCTTCAAGATACTCCCTCCTCCCCAGTATTAGCAAAGTAGCATCCCTGAGTAAAAAGGTGCTCTACCAAGAGCAGAAAGATCACATTCAGGAACTCTGGTCTTATTCCACTTCTGCCAAGGTTTCACGGTACGAATGTGGGCAATGTGTCCTAACCCCAGAGAAAATACAGAAAACAGTCAGCCTCACTGGAGTGTTTTAAAACCAGTTTTTCAACAATCATTTAACAACGAATAGCAATTTTTAATATTACTATAAAATAACATTTCCACCATCTCACATTATTATTTTACTAACACTTTTAAAAATCATCTCTGAAGATTGCTTTTATTCCTTTTCTATTTGTTTTGTCACAGAGTGTATCTTTGTGCTAAAGATTTTTGTGCTTTTGTAGACCATCTTAAGAGAGCAGATAGATAGTAAAAACATAAATCACATTAACTAAACCAGATGATTAACCATTTCAGGTAGGTATAATTAGGTAACTACCTGTTCACCTGTGTCATCTAAACAATTCTGTCTTCTGATGGAAGCTGCTGACCAAAACTTAAGTTTTACAGCACATATAGACTACCTGGAATGGCTAATGGCAAAACTCTCATCGATATTAGTTCAAATTAGATTCTTCACATTGTCCACACATCTGGAAAATAAGTTGACTTTAGCAAGACTGCTGCTCTCCACAGCCCTGATCAAGCAATCTAAATGGGGTATGCAGACACCGATACCTGCAGGCAGCTTGTCAGAAAGTACTGCAACTCTACACATGGTTTGCTGCTTGCACTGCGACTCACAAATAGAAAGCGCTGTGGGTTTTTGATATCACATTTTTAACTTATTTGCTGATAAGATTTAAGTTTACCAGGATAACACTATTCCTCATGTCTTACATTTTGTAGACTCAATAGCTCAAAAATTAAAAAAAAAAAAAGGACAATAATCATATAGCAACAACTAGATCTAGTAACTGCAAGACTCAGAGGAGTACATCTTCTCCAGTTTTTCAAATTAAGGTATAGGCTTATGAATCAGTGAGCAGGTTGAATTCTTACTGAAGTCAATAGAAATTGGAAGCACATCAGAGATTACTCTGTATTCTGCAAAATTATGTCCTGGAAACTCAACCGTAGAGACCTTCATCTGTTCTTAATCTGTTACAGCAATGGTTGACTTGCATGAGATAAGTCATTACTCCCTCATACTATACTTGCCCAGGAAAACTAGTTTACTAGCTCAGTCACTACACATTCACTTGGGATTTTACCTTCATGCACTGGTTATGTTTTTCAAGCATATTCTGAATGCAGTCAGCTCAAAGATTTATTTATTGTCATACCATCTCTCTTGAAGACCCTGAAGACCTCGGGTGTTGACTGCAGTTCAACTCCGATCAATGGAGTCTTACCACAAATGGGTACTCACTTCCTACAAAACCTTGGTTCTTTTCTTCATTTTCATTCCCAGAGCAATTTATTTCATTGCTTGAGCACATACAACTTCTTCATACAGCTGACATGTCTTTTGCCTTGTACTATCATGTACAAAGCACACCAGAATCTCTTGCCAAACACAGGACTTGCACTCTGTCCCGCTCCTCCTCCTTCACTGGAATTTTCATAATAGCAGCACAGTAAGTAGCAATTGACATAAATTCTCTTTTCCACCTCATGTTGCAAATCACAGCTACAGAGACCTGCTCTGAATGTGTAAGTCAATGAATTGCATACAAAACTTAGCCTCCTGGCCCACAGAGATGCCTAACAAGCCTCGTGACTATGTGATGCAGTATTTGATGTCGTGACACCGAGAGGCATGGCAGAACTTCCGCACTGCTCAGTCTTGGTCACCTCATGCCACCCCTATTTTTCCATAGATAGCTGATTTCTGAGCATACGACAATACAAGACTCAGGGGCACCCCTAACACCCGAAGACAGGCAGTCCTGCAGGAAACGTTCTCGCAACCACAGAACATGGACGAAGTGATGACCACAACTGCTGGCCCGAGGTGAAGAACCCCTCCTGGACGTGCATTCCCCAGGGAAGGCAGGCAGTCCTGCCTCCACACCCCTTCCCAGAGATGTGGACGGCCTTTCTGCTTGCCAGGTAGCTCTACATTACAAGATCCATATTGCCAGAATGAATGCCCTACAAGCAAAATACCATTCACTGCACTAACTTTATTTTATTATATTGATTTATGCTTTCCCTTTAATTAAAAGGTACCAGGGAAACATTTGGTTTTGATTTGGGTACTCAAACCTACTGGGACCCGTTTCAGCCAGCTCCTCAGCGCAGAGCCCGTCTGCGTCTCCACAATGAATTGCTTCCGTGAAGGCGCAGGCCAAAAGCCTCCCCGAATCCTTCCCCCTAATCCCCGACATCTGTTCAGGTTCCTGGCCGGGGACCCGCCAGCGCCTGCTGTCAGCCTGGCCCCAGATGAGTCAACACGGCAGCGCCCGTGTCAGGCCGCCCTGTGATTTCAGCTGAGAGCTCCGGACGTGGAGCACGGTTCTCATTTAAAGCATTTGTAACGTCAAGGAAACACCTGTTCAGAAACTATCCAAAATAAATTCACCATGAGTCTTTTAAGAAAGAGGAAAAACTGTGATGGACAGCAGCAGTACAAGACCCAACAGCAGCAGAATTCAAAGCCCTGTTACAAACCCTGTCCAATTAAACACATAAACAGCACCGGTTTTCATTTCAGGGTAACACTTACTATTTCATTTCTCATCTTCCACTTAAAATAGGTGCTCCTCAAACTGGAAGACTGAGGTTTGACCTGTTTTGACCTGGTTTATTTTCTTCTGTGTGCAAAAATCCTACAATGTCATGTTGTGTGCAGTTTTAAAACAAACGCTCCCATACAGTTACTCTTTAAAATCATGTCAGCAGCATATCATCACAAACAGTTTTAAAATAGTTTTGTCTGGCTAGTGAAAAAGGTGGAAGGTGATGGTCTGCTTAAAGCCCACAAAATACAGTAAACAAAACCCAGTAGTTTTAGAATTAATGTTGAAATAGTAGAAGCATTGAGATTTTTCCAGAGCTGTATCAGTGATACCAGACGAAAATTCAAAAGTTTTAAAAGTTTTTGAGTATCAGAGATCATAGGCATATTTAAAAACTTGCCAGTAATCTTTTAATTTAAACCATCATTTTCCCACTTCAGGGGCTCTGGAGCTTTACCTGTGCCAATGGTGGGGACCTCCTCCTCCCTGCATACACATCTGACGAGCGATCGCATGGCAGGCTGTTTATTAATGACTGTGGTATTTTTCAAGAACTCTCAAGTGACTTTGGAGCTTGGGTCACACTGATGTTCAAGTAGGACTAGACCAAATGCTTGCAATATTTTGCATTTCCCAGTTTCTTTCTGTCCAAGACTGTCAGCAAGAACTATGCTGCTTACTAATTTGAGCACTACACTGCGCCTACAAGGTAAATTTTATTTCTTGTACTGCAGGTATGGGAAACCAACATTCACAGAAATTAAGGCATCCTTCCCTACGCCACCCAGCAGTTTTCAGGCAAAGACAGGTGAAGCCAGATCCACCTTGGGAAGCAGAAGGCCAGGGGCTCAAAGTGCCTGCAAGGCGGGGTCACACCATCCTGTTGCTGTGCCTGTACCAGAGCACAACAAGAAAAACTTAAGGCATAGCACAGCAGGCTGCACAGACAATCTCTTTGCCCTGGTCGGACTTCTTCACTAGATAACCTCTGTTCATTCAGACTTCCAAATTCTGCTTGGTCCAGCTTGACAAAGTCCTTTACCAGAGTTTCAGAACATAAGGTACCACAGAATAAGTGAGAAAGGTCCTTGCACAAAAAAATAATCAGTTAGGTAACATAAAGCTAACAGCGGGACTACAAACGCAGTGTTCTTAATGGAGAGAGATCTTCAGGGGAGTTCTAAGACATCTATGCCACGATTTGTACCAACCAAGATACTCACAGATGGTCTAGGAAAGGGGTGACTAACCAGGCAACTGTTTGAGAAGATATTATGTCCCTCAGAGAGCACATGAAATAAAAAAAACTAACCAGAAAGAATCACAAAATGACTTTTTGTACAGTGAAATTAAACTTAATGTCTTTAAGTGAAAAGAGACAGACATGGGGAAAAGTGACAGTAGTAACAGTCAGCTGAAGGCCTAAGAATACTGCTACCCAGCAGTCCAAAAAAGCAAACTGACTATTAGGATGACTAGGATCACAACAGAAGAAACCTACACATTTTGCTGCAATAAAAGCCTCTGTGCTTCATCTACATGTTCCCCTCATTCTATAAAAGGGCATTGAAGAATTGGAAAATGTTGAAAGGCCAAAAAAATAGTCAGAACATGGCATGGTTTCACTGTGCGTGATGACTGATGTGATGACTTTCCTTTCTAGAAACGTGCAGAAGCGAGAGACAATAGAGAATCATAGCTATATCAAGGCCTGTAAAAACAAGAAAGGCAGAAAGCAGGTAAAAGGAGTAAATGCTCCTTTCTTCTTTGTTTCCGAGGACTGGGGACACCAGAAGAGACAGCCAATGGCAGACGTTTCAAAACCAGTTAGAGGAGATATGCTTTTGCATATAGAGCACAGAATTTGTATAGGTGGTTATGGACCAGAGAGTGATCAGATTGCTTGAAAACCTTATCTTGAACTTAAAATTCCAATGCCTCCTGTAAGAAAAACCCACTGGGGTTTAATAAATACCAAAAAAATAGTTTCTGGGTGTTGAAATCCCTGAGCTGCTTAGAGCTGGGAGACTACACCATGGCAATACCATTATATCTCTTTCTATTCTTATGCTCTTCCCAATCATTTGCCACTGGGCATTGTCACACCTAAGACAACGGGTTAGATACCTATCATCTCTGGACCAGATATGCTTATTTAGATTGCATCAGCTCAAGGATGCAGAGAAAGGAAATACTGAGACCACAAGGGAGAAGACATTTTTTAACTCAATCATGAAACAAAATCAGCTGGAGAAGACTGAAAGAACACGTAGCAGTGAGGGGCTCTTAACAATGCAATGACCTCTACCCCTCATCTTACATCTTCCAGATACCTCCTGCTTCCTCTGCCTTCTAGAACCCATTCCTCCATTGCTCTTGCATTAAATTTTCTAGTCCTATAACTCTGTGTTCATCCTTCAAGTGCTGACACTTACTGAGACCCAGCCTGCTGGAAAGCCTGATTTGAGAAGATGAAGAGACTTGAGAGTTCTCTGGGACACTCACCAGCCATTACCAGGGATGCTGTTTTCCAAACACAGATGCTGATAAAAAGCATCTGATCTGTTTCTTCTAACCCACCAAACATGCATAAGGTCTTCTGCATGGATACCTGAACATTGTAGTGAATAACTCCGTTGTCTCAAATTGGTGACCATGTGGCACAACTACACACAACTCCTCCCTCACTCTCAGATGGGAGAAACTAAGGATCTGTGCACATAAGAGCTGGGACTTGACTAACTCATCTCAGAGTGAGGTAAGGTAACCACTAGTCTCATTGACACTTAAATCCACTGCAGGAGTTATTCAAAGCTGTTAGTTTTGCTTAACAGACAAGTAAACTGATGACAAAGGGGAATGTGCATTTCTATCAAGAAGTGAAAGGAAGAAAGATAATAGACAGGTGTTATGTAGAGCTCCTTAAAGAACATTTTAGTAGAGGAAAACCAGAATGCAAGCTCCTTCAAAAGGGAAGAGCTTTCAGCCCACAAAACGACACATTGTGGCCAGCTTATGCCTTCCTACAAAAGTTGCACTGCAGAGCAAGGCTTTGCAATCCTTCCCAGGGAACTATTCCCTTTCCAAGGCAGAGAAACGAACACAGCTGCAGAGACACAGTCTGAGGTAAATACTCAAGAGCAACATTGTATCATCTCCTCCTCACAAACGCACTTCCCAGCTTGTCTAGGGCCAGCCTGATTAATCAGGGGTGATTTGGAGCACATTCTGAGCCCTCAAAAATCTGAAGTCCCTTTCTCTCCTCCTTTAGAGACAGCCACACACACAGACCCAGAAAGAGAAGGATGCTGAGAACCTGGGCTCTGCAGGAAAATGCTCACAAAACAAATCCCACAACCATAGATAATTGAGTAATCCAGATTTTGGCTTACTCAGGTTTATGAGAACCAAAACAGCATTTTAAATGCTTATTTTTGCTTTCCTTTGAGTTTAATTAAGCTTGCCTTAGGCTCATAAGCCTATTGAATTTGAGACTTATTTTTAAGATAACTGGCCTGGAGAGTTTTCCTACCTGCTCCACCCTTAAAGTATGCCCCAAGTTTGTTCACTCCCTTTTACTGTTTTAGCAAAGGCTTGACAGCAACATGGAAAGCATATCAGAGGAAAAGACTTTTTTTTAAAAAAAAAAAACAAACCGCACAACTGTATGATATACATTAGCCACAACAAATAG
Source organism: Apaloderma vittatum (assembly GCF_000703405.1). Classification (NCBI taxonomy): domain Eukaryota; kingdom Metazoa; phylum Chordata; class Aves; order Trogoniformes; family Trogonidae; genus Apaloderma; species Apaloderma vittatum. Next base: position 41,791 of record NW_009725740.1, read on the forward strand.
TTTCATCCTCACTTGTACACTCAAGATTAGGTGAGACAGGAGCCTTTACTTATAGGTTGTGCTCTTATGTTTCTCTCTCAGCTCTGAAATTGGGGCTTTTCGAAAGGGCTCCTGGCTTCTACAATAAGCCTATTTGGTACAGGCAGCAGAAGCATTATCAAACACCTCACCACAGTTTTCAAAAGCTGGAGCTATTCTGCAACTGACAGGCAAGATGTGGGTTTGCAACACCAGCAAAGACATCCAATAGCTTCTCGAGTCTCCAAACAGACCAGGAATTTGCCAGGAAGAATTAATCCAGAATATTTGTGTTAAACAACCCTCCTCTCCCTTCCAAAAACCCCTTAAGTCAGCAGGGAGGTACTGTTGAAGCAGAAAAGATTGTTAAACTCAGTATCACAACAAGGCAGCACCACACTACTGAAGTCACTCTGCTTTTGCACAGACAAAAACCGATTATAAACCTGTGTTGCAGAAAAAAAAAGGAAGATATAAATATAGCTCCGAAGCTACATATTTCAAAGAGAGAAGAATCCCAAACTTATTTTTTTGTGTGCTCTTATTACATTCTAGATCATTAGCAAAACAGTCCAAGAGGAAAAAAATATCAAGGCAGTGTGCAGTGTGGAAAGGAGGATACAGCTAGAGGAAGATTTAGAGTGCCAGTTCCCTGTTAATGGTTCAGATTAATTCAGATGGGATACGGTCATAAAGCTCTAGGGATTCACACATCCCTGCCTCAATTCAAGGCACTAATAACCAATCAGTATTTTAGATAAGACTCTATAAATATTTAAAATTTTTAATCTTTCGAGTGCCAAGAATAACATTTCCCATCATGTCCTTGCCTCTCCCACAGCAACATGGATGAGATTTCTCATCTGGCACTGCTGGCACCAGCACAATGTCAGGTGGTTTTAGTAGTGGCAGTCAATTAACTTAAAAAGTTATATCTAATTGATCCATTTCCTGCTCTGATAAACAATCGTAAACAAATACTTCTCTTCAAAGGAGGAGCTTTGTTCACAAAATAAAAAAGGGAAGGGGCCATCTGAATCATGCTAGCCATGGCTGTGTTAGGGCTTTTATTATAAACACTATTTTTAGGGCTCTAAAAGAGTGATGCGACATTAAATATAATGAGCCAAACTCTTCCCCAGTTTAACATGACAGTGGTGCTTCCTCACAGAATCTTTGCTTTTTCTTTTTTTAACCTCTTCTGTGTTACTGACAGCAGCGTGTGTGTGTATTTACATTGTTTTGGTTTTCCTAACCCATATTTAGCCTTTCTGCTATACGCACATTTTTGGCACAGGAAGCTCACTACCCCCCTTCACTTACAGTTTAGTCAGATTCAGTGTCCGATTCCTGTGTCTGAGCAGAACAGCCCTTGCAGGGAAAAATAAATAAATTTTAAAAAGCCAAATCACTTCTGTTTCTGTTTGCAATTCCCTTTACAGACAAGACACCCATCCCCATCATTTTGATAAGCATGCATTTTACAGCCCTTTTCCAAACCTTTCGAAATGTAGCCAGGGAAAAATTTCGATGTAAACTTTAGGCTTTTATGGTGATTTGAAAGAGTCCACAACACACACAGTTACTTGCAGTATGTCGACTCCTCCACAATCTTTACTGAAGAGCCATGCTACTAGCTATATTTCACCCTGTCCATTTACCTGCCCCCCAACCATCTGTAATTTTGTTTCCTTATCCACAGAATGTAAATTGTGATACAATGATAATGAAAATATCCCCTCACCTCTAAATTATTTCAGATCCAATGATAGAGCACACTACAGAAATACTTAATTATTTTTGCTACTACTATATTCTCCTCTGGCAGAGAGCCAGAAATTCTTAAACTTAGGGGATTAAAATCGCCACTGTCATTTCATTAGCAAAAGCATTTGCTAAAGTAATTAGGAAAGGGTGATCTGTTGTATTTTTAATTTGATACGGTCACATATCTTAGTTCAGGAGTTCAAGCCTGCTTTTATTAAAATGCACAATTCACACATCACTTGGGCACAGAGATCAAGCAATTGGTTTCTACATACTGCCAGCTGCTACGCTTGTTTTGACAGATTCAGGGTGTTGCCACATCCAGTTGCCCTGACTAACATGGTTACTGTCTAAGTCAGCTATTAGCATGATAGAAAAGTTTTTGAAAATAATCGTGGAACCATATATTGATTATGTATTGTCAGAAGTTAGGTGCTTCCAGTCAACTGTCCAGTCCAGACAGCCTGTATTTTACCTGACACAGTTCTAAAGGCAGAAAATCAAGCCCAAATGCCAACTGGCAAACTAAACAATATAACTTGACCTCATGTGCCACTGCAATCAAGTTCCAGGCCATATTCATAGGAACACAGTGTTTCCTATAAGCCTGAAAACACCGTATCTAAGTTACTGTACCAAGCAGCAAAAAAGCTGCATCTTATTGAAACCTGATAGTCTAGGACTAATACCAGCTGAAACTTCAACATTCAGTACTCCTAAGTCTGGAGAACCAATATAGTGGCTCACAGAAGCACTGATTCTCTGCAAAGGATATTCAAAACAGCAGAAGATAAAGGTGTAACTATACATATATATACACACACACACACACACACATACTGTGTCTGTGTGTGTATATATATACACATATAAGCATGATGATGTGTGTACATATACACACACAGATATTGTGTCTGTATATACATACACACATACACACACAGATATTGTGTCTGTATATACATACACACATACACACACAGATATTGTGTCTGTATATACATACACACATACACACACAGATATTGTGTCTGTATATATATACACATACATATTGTGTCTGTGTGTATATATATACATATACACACTATATATACAAATACACACATATATATATATATACACATACAAACACACAGTCACAGAATCGATTATGAAGCATAACCGGTCATCAGAACAGAAAGTTAAAAAACAATTAGCAAACATCAATCAGTTCCAGGGAAACAATCTGGTAACACAACTCTGCCTTTTTCACTTGACTGACAGTGTTAGTCAAGTGCAAACGAGAGGACTCGCTGTCAGTTCAGAAGGAGGTAGGACATCCTGGTAGTATTAGCATGTCATTAGTACTACAATAGTAATTTTCTTCAGAGAACAAACAGGAAAGCATAACACAGGGGAACTCACATACTGAAAGAAACTGGCAAACAAAAGGGAAACAAATTTGGAGCTCTCCAAGTATAAAACAAATACAAAATCTCCAGAAGTCAGCTACTTTAACCTCCTTCAGAGACATTGCTGCTTTCAACCCCTGGCAGAGCTTCTGCTGTTGAAAACCTATCAGTCTTGAGTACAATCCCACTGATAGAGTCCAGGTTTTCTTAACCTCTCCTTGCTGGGAGCAGACTCCAGTGCTTGCTTAGACCAGAGGCAGACTCCACCATGACCTTGGTGGCTTCCTTGTTAGGTCTGTCTACAACACAATTATTAATGCCGCACAGAAGGGCTCTAACATGATCTAATTTAGCACATTCTGGCTGATCAGCTAACTGCATAAGTGTTTGGCAAGTCAGATATATCTGAAATTAGGAGAAATCCCAAGAACCGGTTGCCTACTGAAGCCAGGCTGCCCAGGCTCTTTTCCACCATATTTACAGTTAGTCAATCTAGAAGCAAGTTCCCCCTCTGACAGACCCTTCCCCAGAGTGTCTCTCTGCACTGAGGACACATATGTGCCATTATTCCCCCCTGGACCACCTCAACTCTTAGATGAACTTGTTCACTGAACGCTCTATCTATGGAAATTAGGAGATAAACATATTTTCACTTGATTTTTTTAAAGTTATAAATGAAAAACCAAATACCAAAAAGGCGTTCAGTGAACAAGTTCATCTATCTATGGAAATTAGGAGATTAAAAAAATCAAGTGAAAATATGTTTAAGTTATAAATGAAAAACCAAATACCAAAAAGAATAACCCTATTTTCAGCTACAAGCATTATCTCCCTTCTGACTTAAGATACCACAAGAACTTGTACATCCCATTTATTAAACCCACACAGAATCCAGACCAAGAGATAAGACGGTTC
>NW_009725740.1:45900-66943 GCF_000703405.1 Apaloderma vittatum
GAACATTTAAGAAAAATAAGAGGAAGATCTGAACCACTGCAGATTTTCTTATCATGAGAAATCTTACTGACCCTGGCGGCCTCAAGCCACCAAAAACAGTATTATCCTCAATTCTTATTAGAAGGTAATGTAGAATTGAACCAGGTCTTTACAGGTCCAAAGGAGGTACACACACCGAAAAATTGGGTCTGGAAATTCACATTGAATAGAAAGAGGTAGATCTCCAGAAATAAAAATCCTAGTGAGAATCAGTGCATGCATGATGCATGGCTGATGCAGGTGCACCATTAAGTTTGAGGGTGTGTCTGGGCCATATTCCAAGTCCGTACAGAGACATTTCCTACGTTCTAGCTTTCAATGAAAAGAAATCCTAGTGCATGGGCTGGAATGGAGCCATAGTCTATTTCAGCATGTTCCTGACCTGGACAGTCAGGGTTCCCTGCAGAGTGCTCCCAAGAGTCCCTTTAGACATAGCCAGTGAAATCAAAAATAGTGTAAAGTCACACGGCTGCATTCTGTTCAAACTCTGGTACCTCTTGCTGTTCTAATTCATGGTTCACCACTTTGGATTTTATGTAACAGAAGAGAGACTGAAAAATTTCTTAATGCAGGATTAAAGTTAATTTGAATGCTGTTAAGGTAGAAAATATATTCTATTTTGACTGCAATGATAAACACACATTTAAAAACACTGCCTAGAATACAGAGAAAAACTACAGTATGGAAAAGTAATTAATCTGAGTAACCCAGAGGGGAAAAATAAAAGGAAACAATAAAGGAAATTAACACAGGCGATCAAATAACTGGAAGTGCTGCATAAAAGAACTAGTCTAGAAGGATATTTATAAATTACTCCCCTTTCTCAGAGGGCAACTAAATGCCATGCTTCTGAAAGAAATGAAAAAGCAGTCAGATGCTGAAACAGATGTATTATGAAGAGAGCTAAAACTAATAAACTCCTCATCTACAGCTTAATGGAACAGAAGGAAGTGAATTACAGGTATTAAAAATACAAAACCAGAAGTTCAGCATAAAGGCCAGAGAAACTGCTGGATATAACTGGACAGCAGGGCTGGGGGAGTTCCAGGCGACTCTGGATGCTTCCTGGTACAAAGATCCTGTGGAGAGATATCAGAGAGGCTAAGAGCCCACAGAGCTTGAAAGGCCAACGGAGGAAGAGGGGTCAGAGAGGCAATTAAACTAATGCAAACACAAAAAGTCCCACGATCACACAGGTTTTCAGTGGAGCTTTATAGTAGAAGACCTGGCATACAAGGTATACAATCTCCATCCAACCTGACAGACCTAGAAAGCGCAGAGGCTCCCAAAACCCAAAGTGAGGCCAGTCCAACAGTGCAAAAATAAACAGGGTGTTATGAGTCTTGCACAGGCCAATCTTGTCTCTGAGAGCAAAAAAAAAACAACCTAAAAAAAAAAAAATAAAGTCCTCCTCATAAGAACAATAATCATCCTGCCTCGGTCTCTATGGTTTAAGTGAAAAGGCTTCCTACATAATAAATCATTAAGGCTCAGACATGGGCACCCAGGAGCCCTGTAAGCACAGGCATGAACTTGTAGGAAGGCACATGCAGTTTGGAACTAAATATACTAACACACTAGTCTACTTTCAGACTAGTGCTGGCTTCTAACCACATTTAGCTGTTGAACTCACAGTTGCTCTACACAACTGTATGTACATGTAGTGAGGACATTGTACAAACCACAATAACGACAACATGTGGTTGTTATCTGTCAAAGGCTTCTTGATGCTTACAGAGTGACCTTTTCTGGGAAACTCCGTTCTTGAAGATGGAGCTTGGAAGCAAATAAAGATTTCTGTAACCACACTAGACACCCACCACCTCCATTCCCTCAAATTCACAGAGTGATCTCCATATTCACAGTTCAACTTCACATTCACATCACTCAACTACAAAGAGGAGGAAGACACATGTCCCTGATTTTCTGTTTTGTTATCCACTTTAAAGTAATTCCTGTTCAAAAACCCCACCCAAACCAAGAAAAACCACTCTTCATAAAAAACAACAGTTCCAACGTAACAATGTACAAATTATGAAAAAGAACATAAGCTGGTGCGTTATTCACATAATCTGATACTCATATTAAACACCTCTTCTGACTCGTATTATGACAAATACGGACGAATTTTACTAACACATGTAATGTTTCCAGTTCTAATATAATTTTAAATACAAGGCTGAAAGTATCTGTAATTAAACAGTTCCAAGACAGACTGGAGTTTGTGTGGTCTGACCTAATCAAGTACGTACTGCTCCTAACCTCAGTCAGCTATATGAAATTAGTTTTCCTCTTACTATTTTGAAAAGAGTTTTAGGATAAAAAAAAAGCCTACATTTTTCTTGGCAATCACTACAGTAGTGGTTAAAGCAAAAGGATTGCTAAAAATCGGTCGTCTGATTTGGTGTATATCAACGCACTTACCAAAAAGCATTCTAGACATGGCTCAAAATGGAGTAATCAGATTCTATTTGAACAGCAAATAAACCAGGAACAACTATGGCTCCTGATAGCTTCCTTTGGGGAGATTGTGTAACAACAGCTACTAAAAAGCAATTGGCTGGCACAACTTTTGTTACCACCTCCTGGGAATCTTGCTGACCACCAGTTCTGAAGCAGAGGTTAAACAATAGGATTTAACACACATAGGTATTTCACTGTTTATTCGATCCAAGTACCTTAGCTGATGTAAAAAGGGAATTACCAGTGAAATACAGATCACTCACATGTGGGATTTGTTATAAAGAAGAGACATGTCTCGGGTCTACCAAATCCAGAAGACCTCAGTCTTGTAATTTTTCTTGGGCATATAACGCACAAGAGAAAGAAAAAACCAGTTTAGCTCTTCTGAACTGATAAAACAGTAAAAATGAATACTGAAGATACCATCATATTACAATGCCAAATTTGCTTGCCTATAACTGACAATCTAGGATAGACTAAGGGCAGTTTCCAACGGGAAGCTATCTTGCGGTCACTGAACTCACACTGGCAACAAAGTCTCATTCCAAGTACACATCTAGAAAGAATTCTCTGAGAGCTGCAAAGTGCTCTGCTCTGACTCCTGGGGCTCCTTCAAGGGGCACCACTTCAAGTGTAGGCACTTCCCCCCCCCAATATGAAACTACTGTCAGTTTGTCACCTCATGAAAATATTGATTTCCCCCTTCTAAAGCAATTAGTTGTTTGGGGTTTTTTTTCTCTCTTGCTCTACTACTATTACTGGAAAGCCATCTGGAATTTCCTCACCCTAGAAAGCAGCTCTTCGTAAGTACTCTACACCTGAAATTTGTACAGGGCTTTAGATCCCTTTGCATTAATGCCATCCTTCAGCATGAATAACCCATTTCCTTATTTGGTGCCCCATGTCCATATAAAGTAGAACTAATAATAGTAGAACTGTATTTTAAGCAGTATTTCTCCTCCATGTTTGCTCTCTCACAATGTAAAAAGAAATTCTTGGGTCTCTTCTGCCTTCCCCAAGCATTTGAGTGTAACCCTTTGCAGCCTTTGAATTAACTTTTCCTTCGTGAGACTGCCCAGAACCATGAACAGTACTATAAACTGAAAAAGCTGATACTTTCTGCTGGAAAATTTTTTGCTCCGATTTTTCAAACTTAAGAGTTCATTGGATGATGACAGTATCAGGTGTGATACTTTCATTCAAAGGTAGGTGGTTTATTGGACATTTTGTTTTATCATAAAGGAATAAATCTGCAGCAAAAGCAATCAAATTCATCTGTGAAATCTACCACAGCAAAAGTAGCTTTAGTCCCTGTATTTCCCCCATCACCTTGACTGAAAACCACCAAGAGCACCACTTCCACAGAAAGAAGGCAAATGGTGAAGTTCAGAAGATAGGCACATCAGGGATATTAGCACTGAGTTAAGATCTCGCAGAGAAGGACTAGTGAGGAAACATTTAGGGGCTCAGTAAATATCAACCTAGCAGAAAACTGAGACCTTCCTCTCTGTGGATGCAGTGCAGACAGAGCCACTACCTGCATTCTTAGCTTAATCAAGAAACAAAATCTCTAACTCCATTGAATGATGTTAAACAAAAGGCAGCCCATTTGGATGCATAAATGCACCCAGTAGAATCCTTCTGGTCACTAAGTAGAATATCATTGATAGACAAAAATCTTGGAACTTTATGTCTTGACAGTCATAGAGTTGTCAACTGTATCACAAAGTAAATGGAGGTTAAGGCTTCAGTTAACGGGCCTGGACATGAATTCATCATAAGAGGAACCTCGTACTTCGCAAACATTTCCAGGGTGTCCCACACCAGACCAAGCTCATCACCCAGCAGCAAGACCACCAGCCTGCTTAATGATTCTTACTGCTAATCACCCTTGGCAGGATGACAGAAAGGACAAGGGGATGTTCCAAGTCAAGGAGGGAGCAAGTTTAAAAGTGGACAGTCTGAAGAACACATTGCAACAAGATCGCTTTGAAACCAACAACCTACCAAACCGTGGAGGAACCCTCCTCCCCTACTTGCTCTTCTGGTATGAGACCACGTAGCAAGATCAAACCCTCGGGGTTCCTATTGGAATGTACTGTGTAAAATCAGACGGACTGCTTAAAGGGGGCAGCTCCTCCCATCTGAAGCTCTGCAATGACTTTCTACAACTACCCGGTTGCCTTTATGGCAGTGTAGTATTAGGAAAATATTTTGCTATATTTTTAGCTTTCTTTTATCATAGCTTAGCAGCTTGTATTCAAAGGGAGCCAACACTTTGCGATCACGCTGACCTGTGTCTGGATCAGTAACATATGCCTGATCAACCAGCCATGAGCCCTCTGGGACATGACAAAAAGGGCCAAGTCAGCAATTACAGTTTTCAGGGTATAAAATCTGTATCAGGGCATAAGGTGCTCCCTGCTGCCATCCAGATTACTATGGTTAATCAGCAACTTTTCATGTTTCCATCAATCTTTGATAGTCCGATTCCTGTTTTTTGAAAAATACTAATACTAGGTGTAACCTGAGAGAAGACAGAGGACTAACTGGATTAGTGACCTGATACAGCAACGATTTGTATGGCTTGTCTTGCCATAAATCCTGTTTAAACACTATCCTCTCGCTTAAAGCTGGACAGTCAGTGACCCTCAGCCTGCCTGGCCTGTTATGGAAGTGACCAGAGCAAACTACTTCTGAGTCAACCAAATCCCTGCCTCAAGAGACATGCCTTCACTTCACAAGGTTGAGAAGGGCACTGAAGAACACGGCTGTGCTTTAGGTGGAAATTTAATCTGTGCTGGGGATATTACCAACTGTGGAAACATCTGACTTAGAGTTACGCGTTTCCATATATTAACATACTTCCCACACTTGCTCACATCTGCCCAAATAAGCTATGAAATAAATATTTTCCACACTGTAAATATAGCACATATTTCTAATGCTCAGTGATACATCACTTAATCCAGAACGGTGTAAGCCAGTTTTTGCAACTAAGCCTTTCATGGTTACAGGCAAGTAAACAAGGATATAAAAAAAAATTTGCAGACAGTTTACTTGCCTTTCAGTTTGCACTCTTCTTGCCCATAGAATGCGTTTCATTAAAAAAAGCAAACCCAAACTAGTATCAACAGCTTAACACAGGAACTCGTAGTGCACTTCTGTAGCAATATCGGTGAGAAGAGCAACTTCCTTATGCTCATCTGCTTTCTCAGTATTGGCCAAATGCCTGATGCAGAGAATTAGTGAAGCAGAAAGCAATTGGCCTTTTCATTTTGGGTTCTCCTCCCCAAAAAATCTGATTTATCCCATTAAATAACACCTTTCTACCACTGTAGGAATCCAATCATTGCTATGTGCAGCCTTCTTTACTTTTGATAAATGACTGATTATCTCAGAGACATTTTGTTTCATTAAGTTTTAACACAGATATTCTTTCTCCAAAGTGTTTGGTTAAATTTTAATCAAACACATTGTTTTTTGAAATTTACCTTTTTTTAACCTGAGAAATACTAGATAGACCACATGCCTGTTTCCAGAGTTTTACAAATTAATTAGATATCTCCAGAACACAGAAGATTCAGTGCATAAAACAAAGATATCCCTTTTCCAAAAGCTTTAGTCCAGAAACATAATAAAATAGGTGTTAATAGATGCTAATTAAAAAAGTTAGAATCAGTATGATTAAAAAATCCTATCCATTCCTACCTTTCAGAGCTCTCCTGTATTGCCAAGATTTCACAAGCCAACACGTCCACCACAAAACCCCACCCGACACAAACTCGTGACACCTACAAAGGTAGCCAAGTGATGAAATAAGCACTTGAAGACCAAAAAAAACCCCAAAACAACCCTAATCATCAACAAAAAATCTCCAAAACAAACCTCACAAACAAAATCTTTAAAACCTTTTTACATGGCAGAAAACTTGAATGGTAAGTTGTAAAGATATAATATGGGAAAACAAACAAAACCAGAGAAAATCAACTAAATGATATCTACATTAAGACAACCATAATAAGGAACAATTAATGCTGAGAAATTTTCACAGGCATTTTCAGCTTTATACATACTGAAAAATTTATTTGCTTGAAAATAAACTACTCGTAGAAAGCTGAAGCGGTATCTCCCACACTTTGCAAAGCTGTGACTGAATGAGAACTACTTGTGTTTAACAAAATATTCTGATCTTCCTTTTCTGAAGAGAGCTACCACAGAAATTGCTGACCTTTGAAGCCTGTTCAGAATATCATCTAAAATAAGTACTAGTGTATTTGTACAGCTTGTATGGAAGGAAAAGGAATGACTGAGGTAACTGCTGCTTGGAAACTGGTCAAAGACTGTGAAAGGACTGATAGCTGGAGAATTTCTGTGCTTGCTTAGGAGAGTATAACTGAAAGCCAGCATTAGACTAGGATTTCTGTCATCTAAACCATAGTGAGTGTTGCCATAACTGCTGTACTATTGCTACGGCTTAGCTAGCTTTGTTTAAAAATGAAGCAACAGAACAAGCAGTGAGCTCCTTTGCTAAATTATGAAATACATTATTGAAAGTCTTTTTAACAGACAAATATTCATGCTTTCTCAGCCAAGGTTACTAAATACGCCATTTTACTACTACCAATTCAATAGAAATTTCATTGCAGTAGGATTAAATTCTACTGAATAGTCTTGAAAACAACCAACAAAACCTGCTTCCTCAGCAGTTAAGTGGTGACAACTGTAGAGCTATGGCCTAGCACCCACCCTGATCAGAAACCTAAAGAGCAGCAAGAAGTGCATGTTCTGACAGTATTGTTTTTATCATCTGATGAAGCAATGCTCTGAGCCACTCATCCTGGCAGATGATGGTGGAAGTCCAGTGACCCAGCTACAGTGGAGCAGTCATTAGCACTGGACAAGAGATGCAGGAGAAAAGACACTGGTAATTCTTGTAGAAGTCTGAAGGGAACTGAAATGTTACTCTTAGCAGGCACGAACTACATGTTTTCACGGTTTACACTGCAGTATTGCTCAGCTGTGCTATTACTGAAGGCTGGTTTATTTTATTTGTAACACCTCTCAGTGCAGTACATGATTTGGGGTAGGTTCATCACTCCACGGGAAATGGATCTTTTATTCACATTTTGATCTCACCAAACATCTCCATATTTTTGCAAGTTAAGATAGGCACAAGACTGGACAGTTTTCCTCACGCTACACAAAGTGAGCTCTTCATTTGCTAAACGCTCTTAAAAGTTAGGTCAAATCCTCTTAATCCTCTGAGCAACTCCTGATTCCTTGATTCAGATATTATCTTATACTTCAATATTCAAGCTAAATCGACCTGGAATCTGTCTGCTTCTGACCACACAGCCATGTTTGCTAGCCTGATAGTTCCCCCTGAGTGGCCCTTAACAAATTGCTGCTCACTCTTCTCTCCCATTCCTCAGGTTCTCTGTCACAGAGGTTTGTAAGGCAAGTGAAATCTACTCCCCACTCCAAGTCAACCCCTCACTAAATTTTCTTCCTCTGCACTTGTCTCAAAACCAGGTGATTTCTATTCTAGGATCTCCTTCATCAGCCTCCCCTCTGGATAACCTTGACAGAAGCTTCCTCTTTTTATACATCCTCCATCATCTTTGCCTTTAAAGCCCTGCTGTGTTTAGGTCACTCCACTGACCTTGTTTCAATCCTGCTTCCTATGCACACACCTGCCTGAGCAGTTTTTAATCCATGCTAGCACTTTGCCCTGGATTACATGGCTATTGATTTTCCTCAAGAGAATCTTAGGAGGGGCATTTTGGAGAGCTTTTAGGAAACCCAAGTGATTTGTCTCATTCAGGTTGCCTTTATCTTCCATCAAATTCCTCAGTAAAGCTGATAATTTAAAGAACCTCAACTTCCTCACAAAAGCCACGTCATTTTGACTTAAGTTACATTTCTCCCCTACACTATTCACATTTGAAACCTCTGTGGGCCAGACTCTTTATTCACACACATAAAACTGATTCAGGAAAAATTTGAAAGATAATTGATGGTGTTATCCATGGCTATTGCTATCCTATTAGGAAAATTCATTCCTCAATTTCCTTTCCAAGAGCTGAAGTAAAATTAAGTTACAGCTAATTCTTACGCTAAAATGAGGACAGACTTCACCTGCATATCTCTAAGCTTTTCAGGAGAACTTGTTAAAAAAGAATAGGAAGGAATTTTTAAAATGCTTACTGCGTTCCATTTGGACAGTCACTGTTTCATCAAGGAATTTACCAGGTGCAGATTTATTGTTCTATCTTGTCATTACTTTCACTATAGTATTTGAGTGATTTACTCTACTTGAATGTTCAATAGATTTAACTTTCTCCTAAAACATTAAGATTTGCTAAGGTCACACACTGATTTCCATAGAAAAAATGCCCTTGGAATAACAATTTCCCCTTCATCTTGTATAACGAAAATAGATGTAAAATAATTCATAACTTCCCTGCCACCTCATCATCTACTTTAGCTATCACTCAAGTATTGGTGCTTTAGAGTGACTAGCCCTACAGTCACAGATAAAAGGAGTTCAATGATCAGCTGATACTTCTGCCTACAAAGCACATAGGCAGGGAAATAAAGCTTTAAAATACCCATCTCCTCCACTCATCATGAGTGCCACTTCATCCAAACATCAGAGTAGCCACAACCCAATCTCCCTCTCTCCTTCAAACCCCACTCAAAGGACGGAGTGCGGAAGAGGGGAAAAGAAGCTTGAGAGAGAGGTGGGGGGAAGGACAAAGAAATCAAGGAAGTAAAGAAATTATGGTAGAAAAGGTTGAAAATTAAGGCTTAGCTTCAAGCAAAGATTTTAATACCTGAATCTATTGCCCATCGCAGACCAGCCACTTTCAGTCAAACATCTTCAACTTCTTTGGAACTATTTCTTGGGAAACACTCTCAAAGTTACGTCACTCTCTCCCTTCACTGTCCCACTTTAGAACTCCCCTTTCCTGCCAGATCTATGTACTTGGCTCAGTAGCGTATAGATACCTTATGCAATATTACACGTTTGCTTTGATTCTCCCTTTTTCTCTGGTGCTCACTGTAGGTATAGAGACTTTTCCACGGCAGGACCATGAAGGCTCTCAGGAGTTCCAGCAGCATGACTAAATGCATAGTTCAGAGAGAAAAAGAAAGGGTGGAAAGAGCCAGGATGCTCTCAAGACTTCTCAAATGTAATGTATCAGCTCAAACTCACAGCCTCAGTTGGAGCTTGATACATCCTAAAAGTACAGCTTAGATTTGGTTCAGAGTTCAGAAAATAGTTGTATCTGGTGATCATGGGATGGAAAGTACAACTAGCCCCTGTATCACTGCTGCTGCTGTGCTGCCAGTCCATCTGGACGCAAATGCCTCTTCAGAGGAGACTTGAGCACTTAGGGAGGATACATTTGGGCTTACTGGACAAAATTTATCCTCAGGCCAGCTCCTCTCTCCTGCTCTGGCAATCTGAAAACATCTGAGTCTGAGTGACACATAAGGACAGATTAGAAGGAACGGAGAAGAGCACATTTAAATGGAAACAGCTTAAGATGATTTATGTGCAATTAATCTACAACATTCATTTTCCATTCATACACTACTTATCACTCTTCTGAAATATTCTTCTGTTATGCTAAACCTCCACTGGATGTCCATGCAGTTAGTTAAGAAGCATGCAGGCAAGAAATGTCTACTTAAAGGAGCATCCCATTGGAAATATCTTAGAGCTAGAATATATTTTCTTCAGAATACTGATGTACCACACATCACAAAAAAATACTCCTGAAAGATAGAACAGCGGATAAACTGAAATGAAATTCAGCACAAGGAGGCAATTCCATCAGATCCTTCTGGTGACCTTATAAACATAACAAAAAGCGCTATTCATGTATCACCTAACCAAGTAAATTTTTTTTTTCTTTATGCATGCTTTGCAGGAGTGACCTTAATCATAAAAGCAAGGCACTAAAAAACATGGTTTGGTCCAAAACTTTTTTTGGCAGGCACTACGCAGATTTCCCCAAGTAGCTCTGCCAATGTGTCTCAAGCCAAACTTGCAACAGTCTGACCTAAAAGGACAAGAGTCCTGTCATAAATGAGACTACAAATATTTCCCCGGGGAGCACACTGCATGCACAGCCTCTTTCCATGCTTGCAAGGGGGAGGGGAAGGGATTTTCCATGTCTGTATGTGTTTTCCATATATATTTGCCAACAGTTGCTAGATTATCCCTAGAGTCTACTCTGAACACTGGGCTAACTACTCTACTGTAGACTGTATTTTCTTTATGAACATGGAGACTTCAGAATAGAAGGCCGGATCTTGACTTCTGAGTTATTCTGGGCATACCAACAAAATAAACGAACCCTGGTTTTACTTCAGTGTCATTGAGAACAGACCTAACTCCTCCAGTCTGCAGCATCTCCTTGGATTTCAGAGTTGAAATGGAAGGCAAGTATAAGAGCAGACAAAACGAAGTTGGATTTGTTTCTTCGCATAAGAGAATATTAGATATTTTACATGTTATTAGTTGCTTGTTTCTAATAACGCCATTTTATTCTTGTGCGAGCACAGTGAATATGTGCAGCGCTGACAGAGCTGAAACAGTACAACCTCCAGTATCCCTGATGAAAATATGCTCTTAAAAACCCTATAGGCTAGAAGAAGCTGCACAACGCTTGACTGTCTGCCTCATCCATGAGAGATTCCGTCGATGTAAGCTGCCAAACTACCAACTCAATCCTTTTTGTTTCTTCCTTTGTCATCATAAGGATAAGTCTCAAAGCTTTCAGCGCATTTCCTCTCAGTTAAACTCAAATTAGTCCCCTCTGCTGGGCTCCTACTGGGATGCCTTGGTCTATCCCAGACCCTTGCTGAGAAAAGCTCTTTTCAGCCCAGCAAATCACCTCAGTACCTGCTACTCTGACAAGGCCCACGCCATTATTTATTACATAATAAGCTCTCGCTG
This sequence comes from Apaloderma vittatum, assembly GCF_000703405.1. Taxonomy (NCBI): domain Eukaryota; kingdom Metazoa; phylum Chordata; class Aves; order Trogoniformes; family Trogonidae; genus Apaloderma; species Apaloderma vittatum. The sequence continues at coordinate 57,377 of NW_009725740.1, forward strand.
TTGAGGGTCAATTATTCCATTGACTGGGCATTACAATAATTCTTGGTAATTAAAAGAGGTACTTATGTGAATCTGGATGCATATTGAAAGAAACATTAGTCCTTTTGTTATCTTGGCAAGCCCTTGTTCCTAGCCCGGCCCAAGCAATTAGCATCTTTTGGCAATCCCTGTCAGCTGGGGTTTGGAAAGCCTGAAAAGAGGGTCACTCAGATGCTAATTTAGATACAATTGTGACAGCAGAAATTTAGAAGGAGCTGCTCCAAAGGCGCCATCAGGGTTTAATAAAGCAAACAGCTTGGGTCCCAGTGACCCTGCAGGGGTAATTAAAAAGACTGCTCTATGTTGCTGTGCCAAATGCGAGAGTGGCATCATGAAGCCTGTCCACAAAACCCGTTTTTAAAAGACATATAATCACCCATTTAATCTGCTCATTAAACAAGTCTCTCATGCGGACTTAACAAGAATTAGCACTTTCTATAAGGCAAAAATTGACAGAAAGCAGAAGGTTCAAATGATTCTAGAGGTCATGATTCTTAAAGGTTTTCCCATTATTATTATAAGCTCATTTAATGCTAATGTATAATATTTGGGGATATTGGTGTTTAAGACTACCCTTTTAATGCTGCCTTTACAGTAGAAATATGAACATCCACTTCTCAAAGGTAACAAGGGGTACTGAAATCAGCTTTAACAACAGTAGAAACCCCAGTCCTACAAACTTTGTGTAAATAACCCCACATTCAACCCAGACCAATTTCTGCACTGGCTCTTTGTTTCCCAAGATGCATCCCAATAAGTGAGCTCTTGCACACAACTGCAGACTCAACCTCTAACACAAGTAACCTTATGTACCTTGTTATATCCGCCTCTCATGTTCCCCAAGGCTGTTAAGAGTTAGAACCATCACTATTGACAGAGAGGCAATCACCTCCCACTGCTTCAGCAAAAAAAAGAATAAAATTCATAAAGGTTCCTCTTTCAGTCTTGAAACCAACACTAAAGACACAGAGATTGTAGGGGACAGGTTGAAAAGTAAGGAAAACATGTACTCTGGCTTGACAATGAACTTATAATGTATATCACGGGCAAGCTATTCATCTGCATGTAGAATGGAAGATTTTAATTTCTGGACAGCTACCCTACTTTGGATTTGGGTAACCCTACAACAGTAAAGGTGAGGGAAAACAATATCGGAGAATACAGAGGGTAAGGCTAGATGGTTTGTTTCAACTTTTAATTCAGTGCAGAAAAAAAATTATCTCTGTACAAGCCCTAGGAGAGGATGCAGTTGGTTAAGAAATCCTATTATCCCTAAATAATTCACACTTCACTATACTGCATTCTAATATAGTCTCCCCAAAAACCTGTCCTCTTCAACGTCCTACTAATAAGAGAATTAAAACATCAGGGAGGCCAACTTGGTCCCAGGGGAAAACCAAAATCATTAGGCCATCATTGGACCATGCTCAGCTACTAAACTTTTTCTCAGACTCCTGAGGCTCAATACTAGATCTGAACTCATCACTGACAACCTGATATTCTACTGAAAGGTGTTGATAAAAGGCTCTAGAGATGGTTCCATAATACTTTATATCTCTAGACATAACTGATGCACAAGGCAACATTTTACAAGACAGACTGCTGAGCTGGAATGACAAGCTCAATTCCATACAAGCTAAAAGTAGGAGGATCTACCTGGCATGTCCACCTTATTTGGAAATGAAAGGCCACGGCCAGTTTGAAGTCCTACATCCAGGCCAATTGCTACACCGGTGTTTCTCATTTTGTGGTCTGTGAACTGGCGAACCATGAGAAAAGTGTATAATCCCTTTTACCTTTTCCTCAGCACATCACAAATAAGATCCTCGTTGCAGAGACAGACACTAACTTACAACTTCCTTGATGGTGACTACAGAACAGAGACTGACAAACAAGGCAAGAACTCAGCCAACACGGTTCATTCTGAGAGCTGACACAGTTGAACCACACGACTGTGAACATGAATTGACCCCGGTTCTCAAGATCACCAACATGCTGCAGTCGCACGTCTGGCCAATACTGTTCTGACAACAAATGGGTTCTTCCTTCCCCATTCCTCAGACCTAAAACATTACGAAGGAGGAAGGAAAAAACAAATAAACAAAAAAGTAATACACAGAGAAATATCCTCCTCAGTATCATTAAATGCTAGAGAATCTATATAACATAGGCCAATAGAGCTATGGCTCCAAAACTTCTGTGGTTCTGCCCAAGACAGGTGACAGGAGAAGCAACATCTTACTGTGGGAACACTATCTCTGTACAGAAATAGTAAAGCCGCAAGTGGATGTATTTTCCTCCCTCCAAGAGGCAGCATAAAGTGTGGAATCAGGCAAGTTAGAAATTCTCAAACACAAGCCACCATCTACAGTTTGCACAACTTGCTGCAATACAGTGAGAAAGCTTGTAACATTGGAAAGGCAACTTTAGTGCCTTATCTGAATAACTGCACAAGTCCACTACCTCCTACGGAATCACCTGAGGAAAAACCTATTCTATGTTCTATAGGAGTATGCCCAAGTTCATTAGGCCAAGGAACAATGATGACAGAGGTGACGATTTTTATGCACATTCCATCTAAATCTATTAATAAACTAGAGCATGGTAGATTTAGATTAGGCATTAGGAGTGGAGTTCCTTACTACGAGAGTTGTGAGACACTGGAACAGGTTGCCCAGAGAACTTGCAGATGACTCATCCCTAGAAGTGTTCAAGGCCAGGCTGGATGAGGCTTTGAGCAATTGGTGTAGCAGGACGTGTCCCTGTCCATGGCAGGGGGGTTGGAACTACATGATCTTTAAGGTCCTTTCCAACTCAAACCATTCTATGACATCTGATGATCCAAGCATGACTTAGGTTGTTCCTAAAATAAACCACCTATATCTGGAACAAAGCTCTTAAAAGTGAAAACAACTTTAGCATCCCAAAAAGGCTAAATGGACAGGAGAAGGGTCTTTCCCATCATGAAAATAATTTACTCCTGATGGACATGTTACTGCTGTTAAGACTAACGAGTTTAACAACCTGCCCAACACAGAGGGTAAAGCCCTGAATAAACCACAACAAATGAAAATACTGTTAGCAGTTTCATAATTTAATGAAAAAGTACTTGTAAAAAGGGGACATCTGAAAAAGACCGCATTATATATATATAAAAAAATATATATATATTTATATATATAAATAGAAGCTGAAATGGGTGTGGGATGGCATGCTTGGAAATAAATCAATAAATACTTGTTTTCAGAACAAAGTGAACATTAGACTCAAGCTCTTTTTTCTTAACTCAGGATGAGGAAAAAAGAAGTGAGGAAGACAGCGGCAACACAAGAAGGATGAGAGAATATAAAGAACAGCAGGAGAATAAAGAGGAAGAAGGAAATAAATCATTATAACATTTATAACCCTAGAACCTCACAGGGGAGCAGAGGAAAAAAATTACACCATTGGTCTACATCATGTATGCTTATTTCTCTCCGGAGAGCTTCAGATATAATAGTTGACACCATTATATGTATGTTGTTAACCTTAACATATACTATTCCTTTGTAGGTTTACAGTCTTACACACACAAGTATCTGCTTATACTGATAGACCACGTTCAGCTTTCCTTACTACTGCATAGAGAATAATTCCAATATAAAATGATTACAACTCTTTGCGTTGAAGTACCTTCTGGTACTGACATTTGGAAATAGCTGTGTCTAGGTCCAATGACTACAGACTCCCTCTCTATTCCCTACCATCAAGTGTATTTCCTAACACACTTGAGAAAGTAATTCAATAGCTGAGCTAGCTACAACTACACTTTCAGGTCTATTTAAAACTGCGAAAACAATGTGTTCTTTCTCTTGGGAGAGCTATGCTACCATTTGGTTAGACAGCAACACATTTGGACTCACTTCTAAGTAGCGGCATGCATCATGAAGATTTATGGTTGGGGAGGGACTGAGACAGGGGTGCAAGTCCCTGGAAAACACTGAAAACCATCCACAGATAAACCGTCATGGACAAAGTCACAGATGCATTTTTCTGACAACTTCTGCTGTGCAAGGAGACGTGGAAATTCATCTAACTACTACGTTTTTTCCTTAAAATTAACCTTTGTGTTACAAACAAACATGTTGCTACAAATGTGTACTACCACTGGTAGTGTTTACCTCTGCTTCTCCACCATGTGTGACAGTCATTCCAGACATTCCTTCGACAGCTTTTTGTTTTGTGTAACATTTAAAAGACTTTTTTGTCAGTCATAAAAAAAATTATTTTAAAAACGCCCCCACAAGTGTGGAGGAATCATCTATATGAGAGCTTCTGAAATAATAAATACAGCTGCTTAATAAACATTAAGACACTGCAGGAAAAAGCACTAGTAGGTGCCAGTCCAACTTTCTAATAACTTTTAAGGCTGATGCTTGTCCTTGGATTCTTTGGAGTTTTATTATTTTATCTAAATTGCACAGTTGTTTCTTTTCTTCCTCCAAAAGTTGTTTTAAATAATGATCAAAAGCCAACATTCCACTAGCACTTATCTGTAGTAATAAACATAAAAACTCCTACTATTAGCAAAAGCTGACTTATTAAAAGCATACTTCAGAAAAGCAGCATTAGTTATGCTTAGAGCTCTAGAACAGAATTGAGAGATTGAAGACAATTTAGGAAGAAAAGCATACAGGTCAATTGATCCTCAACAATGAATATTCATTTATTTCTGGTCACTGGGCAAATCTGCTTTTCTAATTCCTTTGTTTAACTGTTGGAGGTTATAAAGATATTAAACCAAGATCTTCCTATTAGGCACATAGTTAAAACACAAAACAAATGCAACAGGGATACGACTAGTTTAAAAATCTATGCTCTCTATGTTTATTTCTCTCTGGTAGAACAATGGTGTCAACTGGAATTTGAAATGTTTTCTTTATTTAGATCTTGTAGGCTGAACAATAAGCCCTGACAGCTCTGTCTCAGCCCTCTCGAGGCCTGTACCAAATGAGGCCTAAACTCACCATTCAGCAACTGCGCCAGCCCTGGGATGTCTGGAATTTGTTGTGTGCACTCATCCTTAAAATGGAACAGCTGTCGTGAAAGGCTGTTACAAGACACCTAAAGGGGCAAAAGGCTCCAGTGTCACCCTTATCTACAACCCGATATGAACAGCTTTTGCTGCTACCCCGCTCCCATCTCTAGGTGTAAAGTTACATGATACAAGGGTCCAGAATGCTCCATTCAGTAAAGTAGAAATCTGCACGGCTTCTCTTTCTTTTCATGCCATTAATTCTGCATAGGATTGAATCTTTTATAAAATGTACTTATTTAGCGAAACACATCTGCATGTCCATTTTAGAAACATGCACTTCAGAAACACACATTTCCACTCCCCACCTGCTCCCCTCACGCTTTAGAAAAAACAGTTGAGACAGTCTTTGGGCCATGCTGTGCTTTCCGTCCTCTCTGTTTGACTCTATAGACTATAAGCCTGCAGACTAGTTTCATGAGAGGCTCAACTAGGATTCAGCCATTAAGGATCAGAAAGCAATAGCAATATAGCAAAGATAGCTCTCAAGGGAAATCTGTCTTATTACTGCCAGAAAGAATATTTTTGTAAGAGAAGCATTTGTGCAATTCTTATTAACTGAATAAAAATGTGGAAATAACCAGAAGCATAAAGACCTGAGGGTCTGAGCTCCCACCAGAGTCAATGGCAAATTTCCCACTGACTCCACTGGATACGCAATCAAGACCAAATGGGGAACTGAAAGAGGAAACAATCAGAGAGAAGACTTCATAAATACATTCTGCATCTGTGAAGTTTGTACCTGTGATTGAATTGCATTCATAAACCAGACTAGTGTCTACCCACCATATAATTGTGATGAGTTTCAGTTCTGGCGGGAAAAATCATACGAACTACTTCTTTTGAAAAAAAAATAAAACAGAGAAAAGACAGCTTCATTTTTACAGAAGCACAGCACTGGGCAAAGCCCAGTGTCATCAGAAGGTGCACTTTTCCATGGACATCCCCTTGCAGCCTCTGCTCTCCCCTGTGCTCTATCAGGTGACAGAGACCTGCCAGGCTCTGCAACCAACCTCTTCCTTCCACCAAAGGCAGGTACTATACCTTGCTAAAATTTCTTTGATAGATCAAATCCTCTCTCTAAATTCTGTATTTGCAGAGATTAAACAAGTCCGTAACCAGACAGGAAACACTTGCCTCTTAACACTTTTATGACTACATAAACATTGTTATAATAGCAACGGATCATCAGCACCGCTTCAGCCAAAGCTCAATACCAGCTTGTAGATGCTCCTTTTAAGCAAACCACAACTTGCTATTTCGGAGTGTGAATGAAATCCCACTCCCCACCTTCTACATCTACCTTTGGGATTTTGTTTGGCCAAATTTCCTTCCACTGCTCCTTCTATGAGCTATGGATCTCAGCAGCATACAGTCCTATCCTCCACCAATGTTCTGGCCTGGGCTTTATACCAGAAGACATGGTCTCCAGTGGGGCACTATGGGTTAGCAGCCTACTTTCCCAGGATCATGAATAACCCAACACTTTAAGATGGAGCAAGAACTTGGAGTACTTGAAAAATAAGAATATCTAAGGGAGTGAGGAAGAAAGCAGCAGCAGGGGAAGACGAGACTGATGGATTAATACAGAGTAAAACATAGCCAAGCAAACATAACAGTAGTATCTGCTGCAACAGGGTTGATGGTAAAGTGATCTTAAGCTGGATACATCAAGACACAAATATGTGCAAGCCACAGACAATGTTAAGTGAAGTTCTACTCCAGAGCTTGGCTTTAATCTCCACGTCAAGATGACTGACCTGTAGCAAAAGAGACAATCACAACACAAAAATCCTTCTCCCTCTTGAAGAATCATCACACTTGCCTCAGTTCAGAAACAGGTAGGTCCTCTGAGAGCAAAGGGGGAATGAATAAAAACCCTTATTTCATCAACTACTACAGTACACATTGGTCATCTCAACATTCAAACACGTACCGCCTGCTTTGCGCACATCTGGAAACAGATAGCTCTATTTCTAAGATGGCTGAGCCATCCGTGCCTACCTTCGCTGTCACAGACCACTGAAGCAGTCTATTCAATATTCAGTATTAATAAAGACATTTCAGATGCCCAAAACCCAGTTTTCCATCTTAGCTTCACCAGTGTATTACAACTGTCTTGGACTAGGTTCCCTCCTACAGATTTGTCCAATTTTGTATTTGCTTCACTCTTTCAGTTCTTGCTCCTTAACACTCGTGATGTCATCTGAACTTCTAATTCTTTATGGCAAAGTATTACAGTTGGAAATCATGCTAAAAGGCTAACAGTGAAGAGCAGCTCTTTGAAACTTCCAGTTTGCCCCACAACACACTTAAGAGGGAATCAATCTCTCCTAGTTTCTATGGTTGAGCTTTGATTGCCTTTCGTATTTCTGCTGCTTCCATTGCTGTTCTAAGCATTCTTTCAGATTCGCTATATTTCAGTTATCCTGTCACCTTGAGGGGCATCCCTTGGTATGCATACACTTAATCCTCTAATTTTTAGAGGTCTCCTAGAGTTGTTTTCAAGGTTCAGTATTAGTAAGTACTTCTCCACGGACACCCCCCTTGTGAGGGAGAAGCTTGCGTGCCCTTATAAGGTTGCGAGCTATGCTGGTGGTGGCATATGCCTCCGACAGGGTGTCCCATGCCAGACAGGTCTCAACTGAAGGGTCAGACTAAGTGTGTCCACGGGTAGGATGGGCTCACTAGCCTCCCGGCAACCATCCTAGGAGAAGGGCAACTCTAACTCCAAACCTGGGCAGATGGAGCTCGTTTAGCCCTGTAAGACCATCCATCTAAGAGAAGGATACTCTAACTAAACCTATGTCCTGAGGACTTTGCTGTCACCGTCCAAGCTTGCTACGTCCTGGCAAATGAAGTTTAGGAGTAAAGGGTAGGGCCAGTTCTGCACACGCTGAGCCTCACCTAAAAAAATCCATTGCGCAGGCTCAGAGGATACACCCACATTTGTAAAGTCCTGTAGCGACAGGCGAGGGACGAAACGGCAGGCGCTAAGGTGCACTGGAAGCCGCAGACCCAATCCTGCATGCAGGAAGTTCAGGACATTGGGCGCTCCAGACTGACCCCGGAGATGACAGTCTTGTTCAGCAACATCCTGAATGACCAAGCAACCTTTTTCAAGGAGAGCACTGCTTGCTCCACATGGAGAGAGGCCTAACCAAAGATCATCTCCACCCTCCACCCAGTTGGCTAACCGTGACCAACGGGCATCTTCTGATGCGGTCGAACAAACACCAAGAGACAAAGGCATACACCTGCCTCCAAAGGTGTGTTCAGATTGACATTCGCACGTTGGAACATTAGAACCATGCTTGATACTGCAGATAGTGGACATCCTGAGCGTCGTTCTGCTCTAATTGTCCACGAACTATCACAACTCAACATCAACACTGCTGCTCTCAGCGAAGCTCGTCTCCGTGAGGAAGGCAGCCTCAAAGAACACAGTGTCGGCTACACACTGTATTGGTCAGGCAAACCCAAACCTGAAAGACACCTTTCAGGAGTTGGTTTCATGATTAAAAAACTCCATCACCTCCAAACTTGAAAATCTGCCGAAAGGCCATTCCGACCGCATTATCTCCCTATGCCTCCCACTACACAACAAGCAATATGCTGTTTTCTTCAGCATAGATGTCCCATCTCTCCAAGTGGATCCTGCGGAAAACGACAAGTTCTACACTGACCTGCGCTGCCTCACCCAAAAGGTTCCTGCAGATGATAAGATCACAAGCCTTGGTGACTTCAATGCCAGTTCAATGTAGTAAGCTCCAACAGAAACTTCGAGACATCCAGAACAAGTAGTGGATCAACCTAGCAGAAAAGACTCAACTATGTGCTGATTCAGGTGATCACAGAGGATTCTCTGAGGCTCTGAAAGCAGTGTATGGACCCACACACCATGTTCAAAGCCAGCTGCTAAGCACACAGGGCCAAATACTTCTCACAGATAAAGCCTCCATCCTGAATCGATGGTCTGAACATTTCCAGACTCTCTTCAGTGTCAACTGTGTAGTTCAAGGCTCAGCAATTTGGCACATTACACAACAACTGGTGAAAAAAGAATTGGATATAGCCCCTGCTATGGGAGAGACTCTCAAGGCCATACAGCAGGTGAAAACTGGCAAGGCAGCTGGGATGAATGGAATCCCACTTGAAGTCTGGAAGCATAGAGGTCAAGCACTCCACGTTAAATTTCACAAGCTCATTGTGCATTGCTGGGAAAAAGGCAAACTATCACCAGATCTCCGTGATGCAGTCATCATCACCCTACACAAGAAGAAAGGAGAAAAATCAGACTGCTCAAATTATCGAGGTATTACTTTGGTCTCTATTGCTAGAAAAATCCTTGCAATACTTTCGAACAGACTAGTACCAGCTATCTCAGAACTTCTACCTGAAAGCCAATCTGGTTTCAGAGCCTATAGGAGTACCACAGACATGGTATTTGTTCT
>NW_009725740.1:67389-67595 GCF_000703405.1 Apaloderma vittatum
CAAGGAAGCAGCTCTGCAGTGCTTAACATCCTGCTTTGCAGAGGCTGCTGAGCTTTTTGGGCTGCAAGTCGGCCTGAAGAAGACATAAGTTCTTTACCAACCTGCACCTCAGGAAATCTCCCATCATCCCCACGTCACCATAGGCAAATCAGAGCTTCAGTCCAACAGTTCAGCGATCTAGGAAGTATCATTTCCTCGGATGGTAA
>NW_009725741.1:0-15168 GCF_000703405.1 Apaloderma vittatum
CGTGAGGCTGCACTTGGAGCCACGTTGTTCATGCCACTAGAATATGTACTTCGGATTACTCAGTCCTGATCAGCTCTTTGTGAAGGTTTTATTGACTTTAATTTTAATAGCCATGCAACAGACAGACATTCGTAACAGAAAGATGCAGATATCTGATTAAAGACTTTAGGTCAGTGTAAAAAGTAGCATAAAATGTTGCCGGTTTCAGCAGAGACAAAACATGAGAAGTCTGAGGAATTTCAGCCACCTTCTCAAAGCTGGTTGTTTTTGTTGGTTTTTTTTGGCCTAGTTTCACCTTCCCTCATCACAGTAAATCTGACCTCTCCCTCTTGCCTCAAGGCTTGTAAGTACAAGCTAGGCCCTTGTACCAGGGGTATGTGTTGGAGCATGTTAGACCTTTACCTGTAACTACACCAGGATATAAGAGTTTTTTGGGTGGTTTTGTTTTGCTTGGGTTTTGGTTTGTTTGTGTTTTTTTTTCCCTCCCTGCTGTGAGAGATTTTTGGAAGCTTTGACCAGCATGGTGTTGCAAGGTACAGTGCTGTCCCCACATCACACAGCCTGCACCAAGAGGAGATAGAGCTCTTACCCATGGCCGCTGGAGCTCTTCCACACACAGAAGTTGAGCCCTGGCTTTGAAAGATGATGGACCAGCTCTCCCAGTTCCCAGCTCTGGTTTCAAAGTGTTTTGTTTGATTGTAATGCTTTCCAAATGGCTGTGATCAGTGAAAGTTGAGGCCTGAGCTTGAATTCTGACTTCAGCAAAACTTATGTTTAACTTTCAAAGCGATAAAGACTGTGGATTTTAGTTTTCAAGAGTAGGAAGAAGTAAGGAAAGCTGAAGTTGAGCTTCATTGAAGCTTGAGCCCCTGTTTATTCTGCTGGGGTGTGATAGCATCTAGAAAAGCAACATAAACTCTTTAGCTGAGGGCTTTTTCCTCTCAACTCTGTGGCTCTGCCCGTCTCTTTTTTGGATGAGATAGCAATGAATGTGGAAGGGCAGGCTCTGCAGTATCTTCCTTTGCCTGTTGGTTTGTGCTGTATATGCATGTGCCCCTGACAGAGCTGGCTTGAGGCTTCTCATCAGTGTTAGCAAAATAGAATGTTGTACTTCTGAGATGAAGGACTGTCTGAGCTAGAGCAGAAAGCCTTGGAGGCCTGCTGGAGGTGTCTGGGTGGAGTGAGCTGAAGAGGTCTGAGTAGTACTTACCTTGGAGGCAAAGAAGGCACCAGCCCTGGCTTCTAGGGCTGTGGCTGGCAAAGAAATCCTCTGAAAACAATGTCTCTACTTTGTCTCTAGATGTTGCCTTAACTCTTGCAGTGATAGTAATTTCTATTGCTTTGGGAAATAGACTGAGGTGAAACACTGACCAGTGTCAACCACAGATAAGAAATACCTCAGGAAAGAGCAGGATGCACAGAGCAAAATCATGGTATGCTTGTCCCACCATAAATATATGGAAAGAGAGAGTTTAGTATGCTCTTTGAATCCATAAACCTATGAGTGACATTAAAGTGACTTGCATTTGCCTGTGACTCTTTAGTGAGTGCTAGGAGCTGATTTTTCACTCTTTGAAAAGTGACCATTTGGTGTATTGTGTCATCCAACAGGTAAAAGGACGCAGAGGAGAAAGATGGACTGGGGAACCCTGCAGGCCATTTTAGGAGGCGTAAATAAACACTCAACCAGTATTGGGAAAATCTGGCTCACAGTCCTGTTCATCTTCCGCATCATGATCCTGGTTGTGGCTGCAGAGAGAGTCTGGGGAGATGAACAACAAGATTTTGTCTGCAACACACTTCAGCCTGGGTGCAGAAATGTTTGCTATGATCACTTTTTCCCTATCTCTCACATCAGACTCTGGGCCCTGCAGCTCATCTTTGTTTCCACACCTGCACTGCTGGTGGCCATGCACGTAGCTTACACCAGGCACGAGAAGAAAAGACGATTCAGAAATGGTGAGAAAATTGATATTGCAGAGCTGAAAAATGAAAAGATTCACATTCGAGGCCCCCTGTGGTGGACGTACACCAGCAGCATCTTCTTCAGGATCATCTTTGAAGCAGTCTTCATGTATGTGTTCTATTACATGTACGATGGGTACCAGATGCCTCGCCTGGTGAAGTGTGATGCATGGCCCTGCCCCAACACAGTGGATTGTTTTGTGTCTCGGCCCACTGAGAAAACCACATTTACTATTTTCATGCTTGCTGTGTCTGGGATCTGTATGATGTTGAATTTGGCTGAGTTGTGTTACCTAGTGATAAAAATTTGCATGAAAGAATCCAGAAAAACAACAGTTTTAAAATAATTCCCCAGTTTCAGGATTTACTAGTTCCCCATTTCCCTCAAAGCTAGGTGTCAGAAAGCATTCAGTTATATTTTCACACTCAACAAGAAGAATACAAATAAACATTTGTTCATGTTTTTAAAATTATAGCCTCCCTGGGAAGCTGCTGCTGAGGCAGATTTTAAAGATCATGAGCTAATTCAGTATTCCTGCATTCACAAATTGAGAGGAGACTTCTGGCAGTAGCTTTTCCAAGTATGCCTACTTGCACAGAGTCATATTACAAAAATTGGGAGTGGAAAGACCCAGAGAAGGCTCTAGTGCCCAAAAGAGAGTCAGGAATTGCAAACACACTGTCGGCTTCAGACGCAAGCCAATAACAAAGGGCTTTGGTTACAAGTGGGGTGAAGGGGTTTTGGGGAAACTTGAAGCTTGTGAAAAGGAAGAAGATAGGTGATTGTGTTCATTGCAGGTGTCTGCTCTAGGTATTCTGGAGAGCAAGGAAAGGACCCAGGAATACAGGTGCTCCTCCACGGCAGTGTATGCTTTAAGCTTTGCTGAGCACCAGTAGTAGGTTTTATCTTTATCTCCTCACTTGCACTGAGAAGCATCTCCTACAGGGTTGGGGGTGGCCAGTCTCAACTGCTTATGAATGTCATTAGGTCACTTCTGCCTCCCTCTCCACTCCCAGGGGCTGCAGCTGTGGGAGGAATAAAGTTTGTTTTCTCATTTTCTTGGTCAGGTGAACAAAGATTGCTGCATTTGAGAAGGTAGGGGCAGTGCAGCTGTCTTTTTTGTTCTCCCCCAACGTTGTGAAGAATCTCGGTACAGTAGATTTTATTTGATAAAGACTTTTATTTTACCACGTGACTGTGCCTCCTTCAGCTGTGTACCTTGAATTTTTTTTTTTTTTCAGTAAAAGCCAAGAAAAGATTACTGTGTTTAATTCTGTTTGTTATCCAGAAGAAATGGTTCAAGTTAACCACATGATACACAATAGATCACACCTACCAGTGTTTCTTCCATTTTCCTGTCCAACCTGCATAGCTTTTCTTCACAAAACCTTCTTCCTATTTGAGGTACCTCTCAAGTGAGTTCCATCAAACCACTTCCAATTTCCCTGAAATTCCTCATTGTAAGTTTCACATAGCTGAGCTGTGAATTGTATATTGCTAACTTGAAGAGCTATGCAAGTCAGTCTTATCTTGTCTCTCCAAAGTAGTATCAAAATGTGTTTTATGCCTGTTGTAGGCAGGTATATGAGCACACATAGCAATATGGTTTTTCTCCAAAGTGCCTGACTGTTGAATACACTTGTAGAAAGCTAGCTGGTTCTCCTTGGCTTTAATAACTGGCTTTTTCTCAAAATGAATGAATGCTATCTCAGCTTCTCTCTTTGCATCCAACTCCTACTGTACATTTAAGTTTATCATTGGAGTAAACAAAGCTGCATGAATTAAGACCTGTGACCCTTCACTGTGCAGTGGAAGTGGAAGATAAGCAGGCTTCCATTGCCTGTGGGCTACAGCCAGTGTTACAGCTCGACTGCAGGTGGAAGTCTGTCATCTGAGGGAAGCAAGAAAACCATTAAAACACAGTCCTCAGAAGCATGAACAAAGAGATGGAAAGTCATTAATAATGAGCTGAACTGGAAACCTGGACTGTGAAAACATCCTTAATTCGACTGCAAAGAACAAAGCTTGGCACATACCAGGTCTGTGCTTGGTAAAGTTTCTACATTGTTCTGTGTACAAATGGGAAGAGAACAAACTATCTACACTCCCAGTGCTGTAGTATTACATTTCTTTTGTAACAACAGCATTTTCCTCCCTGAAAATATAATTAAAGTACTCTTGTGGTGTCTGTTTTCTGTATTAATTGTATGTGCTGTGTATTACCTAATGTGTTTAATGAATATCTCTTTACCATAATTGGTAATACCAATTTAATATTAATACTAATTTAATAGCCAAGGGCTGCTGTAAAGATTTTAAACTTGTGCTGCAGGCTGTTTTTTCAAGTGATTAGACTGTCTGTTATCCTGCAGACTTGGTGAACTGATAGTGAAAGGTCACATATGTGACCTCTACTAGAAATCAAATGTGCTAAGTCAGTCCACTGCTAAATGAGGCGGGAGACAGGATGCAGAGATGGCAGAATTGCTGAATGCCTTCTTTGCCTCAGTCTTTACTCCTCAGGCCAGCCCCTGGGAATTCCAGTCGCTGGAAGTAAGGGAGCAAAATTGGAGTGAGGATGATTCTCCACTGATCCATGAGGATTTGGTTGGAGAACTGTTAGAAATACTGAAAATACAAATCCATGGGCCCCCGTGGGGTGCATACACGTGTGCTGAGACAGTTGGCTGATGTGGCTGAGCGACTCTCCATCATCTTTGAAAAACCATGTGGGAGAGGTGCCTGAGGACTGGAAAAAAGCCAATATCACTCCAGTCTTCAAAAAGGGCAAGAATAAGGACCCTGGCAACTACAGGCTGGTCAGCCTCACCTCCATACCTGGGAAGATGGTGGAGTGGTTCATTCTGAAGGCCATCTCTAATCAGTTGGAAGAAAAGAAGGTTATCAGGAATAGCCAGCATAGATTTACCAAGGGGAAATCTAATCTGATATCCTTCTAAGAGGGCAGGACCAAATGGGTTGATGAAGGGAGAGCAGTGGATGTCATACACCTCGACTTCAGTAAGGCTGTTGATACTGTCCCCCATAACATCCTCATAGGTAAACTCAAGAAATGTGAGATAGATGATTGGACTGTGAGGTGGATTGCGAACTGGTTCGGCAACAGAGTTCAGAGGGTTGTGATCAGCAGCACAGTCAAGTTGAAGGCCTGTGACCAGTGGTGTTCCCCAGGGATCAGCACTGGGTCCAGTTCTGTTCAATATCTTCATGAACGACCTGAGTGAGGGGACAGAGTGCACCAATATGAAACTGGGAGGAGTGGCTGACACACAGGAAGGCTGTGCTGCTATCCGACGAGATCTGGACAGGCTAGAGAGTTGAGCAAAGGTGAACCGCATGAAGGTCAATAAGGACAAGTGTAGAGTCCTGCATCTGGGGAGGAATAACACCAGGCACCAGTACAGATTAGCGGACGTCCTGCTGGAAAGCAGCCCCATGGAGAAAAACCGTGAAGTCTTAGTGACCAGTAAGTTGTCCATGGGACAGCAACGTGCCCTTGTGGCCAAGAGGGCCAATGGGATCCTGGGGTGCATTAGGAAAAGTGTGTCCAGCACGTCTAGGAAGGTTCTCCTCCTCCTCTACTCTGCCCTGGTGAGACCACACCTGGAATACTGTGTTCAGTTTCGGGCTCCCCAATTCAAGAGAGACAGCGACCTGCTGGAGAGAGTCCAATGGAGAGCTACGAGGACGATTAAAGGATTTGAACATCTCTCCTGTGAAGAGAGACTGAGATAACTCTTTAGTCTTGAAAGGAGATGGCTGAGAGGGGACCTTATTAATGTATACAAATAGCTGAGGGGTGGGTGTCAAGAGGAAGGGGATAATTTCCTCTTAGTAGTGTCCAGCAATAGAACAAGAAATAACAGGTTTAAGTTAGAACACAGGAAGTTTCACCTCAATATAAGAAAATTCTTCTCTGTGAGAGTGACAGAGCACTGGCACAGGCTGCCCAGAGAGGTTGTGGAGTCTCCTTCTATGGAGACTTTCAAAACCCACCTGGATGCGTTCCTGTGTGGCTGCCCTAGGGGATCCTTCTTCGTCAGGGGGATTGGACTAGATGATCTCTAGAGGTCCCTTCCAGCCCCTGACATTCTACAATTCTATGATTCTACTAGCAGAACTGCAACTGGAAAAAGCTGGTGATAAGTAACTTGACCAGCTCCATAGGGGAAGAGTTTGTTTTCCCAGCCTGCCTTTGAGTTTAACTGGAACTTGGACTAAGACACACCAAAACTGGTAACACTAACACCATGAGGTTATCACTGATGAGCAGTTTGGCAACGAGGTTGTCACATGGGGAAAAATGTAATAGGGAAACTATCTGGAAGTGGCCAAGAGAGGGTTTTGATCCAGAACTGCAGCAACAGGTGATAATAGCTCTACCAGGACCTATTTATTGTCTCTGAGATTTATTTTCTGTGTATATTAGACTAAATAGCTGCCTCATAGGGAAAAGAAGTTCAGAAGGAATTGCACCTCTTTCTACATGTGCTACATTGCATAGCTGACCTCCTACAAATAGATTTCATACAGAGTAAAGTACAATGCTGTATTGGAATTGTGTGTTTCTTCCCTGAAATATGTCACGTGTCTACATTTTTAGTACTTGGTTCCTAGGCTCTTCTCAGAATGAAGATTGCAACAGTGTTGAAAACTGAAGCAGCAAATCTGGATAGTGATTCCTCACTATCCGGTGTCCAATTTAGCCAGGCTATGAATTGTCAAATTCCATGAGATCAGAACTGGGAAGTGTAGGAGTGGGACTGGCTAGAATTTTACCTTGACTGAAATAATCAGGAGTCATCACCATTGACTTTATCAAGCTGAGCTTTCATCCAAAACTTTGAAACCAAAACTACAAACACATTTGTCAGAAAAAGGCATGTCAGGAGGGGAAGCAAATTTCATTATTAAATTATAGACCCAGCTAGAGAAAAAAATAACACTAACTCGCATGGGAGGAAGACTGATTTAAAATTGTGACTTTTACAGAAGTACTTTTAATAAAGGTTTTCTTAGACAAAAAATAAAAAACCCTTCTGATGTTTTACAGTTAGCACAAGCAAATGTACTCTGTTTTTTCCTACCTGATGGCAAGATTATAAAAGACAAATTATATGGTCCATACAGAGAATATCACTCGGAGATTCAATTCAAAATAGCAACACTGTTAAAAGTTGGGTGTTTTGTCTTGGTTTTGTTTTTATTTTTGTAGAATGTGTACTGCAGCAAGTAAGCAGCAAAGAATACTTTACGACAAACTGAACTTGATGAAAATTACAATTGTCTTCTTCCCTAATCATTATTCCCTGCCCTGCAACTCAGGCTGATATGTTTAACCAGACAATAAAATTACACTCAAAAGAATTGCACTATATTTTGTGGTCACTCAGGGCAAACAACTACCTTGGGTGTTACTTACTGGTTTCTTTGGATTTTCACCTTCTTATTACCTATACAGTCATTTGAACCTGCTTGTAGACAGTGGCAAAAGTAATGACACTTAATGAGCTAAGACTAATGGTAACGATCTGCAAGATAGGTCAGGAAGTGCATACACTTTTTTCCCCATCTGCCCAACCCTGTTTGTGAATACAAAATATATTTATCTTCTATAGAATTCTGTAGAAATATATTCTGTAGAATATAGTTATCTTCTGTAAAGGTGGCTCAGCTCTGACATGGGCATTTTCTCTATAAGCCTTCGCAACCACCAAAAAAAAAAGTCTGTATAACTTAGGTTTGGAAATGTTTTAAGCTTTGAAGGACGGGCCTAGCTGAGGAAACAAGTCACATCTCGGAGTTTCCACCTTTGAGAACACAGCTTGTCCCTGCTATGGTTGGTCCCCCAGTATTAAAATAGAATTCAACCTCAGAATTGGCCACATAATTGCATATATCTTCTCCCCTTTTCTGGCCTTTAAATCACTGCTACTAACTCAATTATTATTATACATCTACCTGCTCTACGCTCAATACATTGTACATCAATAAGCCACCTGCTAATTATTTTTTTTTTTATTTAGAATGTGTACTGCAGCAAATAAGCAGCAGCTAAGAACACTACTACAAACTAAACCACCGGGTTACCACCAGGTAATCAAATGCATAAGCCTTTCTGATAAAAGAGTGATATGGTATCACTACGGCATACAGTTTAGGGATATTTGTTTTGAGTGAACTGATACAGAACAGTTGAGCTACGAGTCACTGCAGGTTGTAGATTAATGTTTTGAACAGCAGCGTATATTCTGCACACTGCTAAGAACCAACATTTCACTCGTAGTAGAGCACAGTACCCAGGATAATAGATACTGCAGTGTGTGAATGCAGTCACTCTGGTCTGAGACAGGCAGCATTTTAGAGCGCAGAATCTGTGCTGGGCATATTTACTTGGGCAATTGTGGTAATACAGGCTTGTCAGCTATGAAAGACAACAGCAGTCTTAAAACGGTTCAAGCTGGGATAATGAGAAGAGATTTGGTTTAAAAGTGTTTTGCAGATAATTTTCTACTAATTTTGTACTGAGGTTCAATCTCCAAAACAACACGTAAAAAATCCTCCCACACGTCCCAGTGAGGCACACATTAGCAGGAATATTGCACCTCCTTTTGATGGGGTGACTGGAAAACCTGAGATATGTTTGGTATTCAGCTATCAACATTTCTTTTGTCACAAGACTTTTTCACCTCTTTTGAAAGTATTATGGCAGCCCTAGTACAGAGTCGAGCCTGAATCTGATTGTTCTGGAGTTTCCCCAACTTAAAGATAAAGGTGACAACTCTGTCCTGTTCACAGGGAGCAGAACAGTTTAATCAAGGATAGTCTGTTGATATTGTTGCAACAGGTGCTAGAAAAAAATATTCTATAATTACTGTGTGGCAAAGATTTCAGGCCTATTGTATGTTGCATCATTAGTGCAATGTTTTCCTACGGTTAGTGAGGTCCCTGCCCTAGGTGTTTCATCCTGTCCAAGGGTGTTTAATAGAGCTTCCACAATCTCTCCAGCATGAATAGACAAAAAACAATCTATACACTTCCCCCCACACATGTGCACACAGACACAGGGGAACAAACTAAATCATTATCTGACTGTTATCCAATAGAAGACTGACACATTGCAACACGTATTTGTCAGGTAATTTCTGCCTGCACAATGATAAAAGCTTTTGTGTATAGCAGTAAAATAGGTATTAATGACTCGTTGGACTGCAAGGATCCACCAAATGGGATAAACTGCATGCAGCTGGGAGGAGCTGCAGGTACATGGGGAGATAGGCTCGCACTGCAGTAAGATCTTTATCACCAGAAGTGGTTTAAAAAAAGCAATTTGAGTAATTAGGAAGGACAATATTACTGTTGCGAAACACTAAGCACTTGGAGAACTGTAGGATGGAGACCTGTTCTGAAGCAAAGAACAGTTTTGTAGAGAACATCTGGAGTTTGTAGGAGATCATCAGTGGAACATGAGTCAAAAACACTGTTGACTTGGAAAAATATCATGCTGATATACATTGTCAAATTGTTTGAAATAATATTTCCACTCTTGTTACCATCTGAAAGTCCTTATCTATGCCTATCTAAGACTAATTTTAGGGCACCATCTGCCCAAAAAGCCCATTGATCAGCTGGAGAAACCCAGGAGTCAGGAATAATATACAATCAAATGTCCAAAACACAGAACCCGAGGAAAGTCTGAAAGAAATGAGTTGGCCTGGAAAAGCCTAAGGGAAGACCCAACAGCACTCTGCAAATATGTAAAAGTTGCGGCAAAGAAGATGAAAATTTTGCTCTTCATATTAAATGACAACAGAATAGAAAATAATAGGCTTACATTGCAATGAGACGTAGGTCAGTCACCACAAAATGTCTCTATGAAAAGGCCTAAGCCTTGAATTGGATAACAGATTTTCCATCACTGAATATTTTTAAATGGAAACTCAGTCCAACATCTGTTGAGGATGGTCTGAGTATAGGATTTTCCTCTAGGAGAGAGGGAATTTCTAAAATCTGTGACGAACGGGACCTTAACTGAAAGAGTCAGCTGTACAGGTTCCTTTTGCTGAGCCAAAGCTCAGCTACTGAATCAAAATCTTTTCCATAGAAATTCAAGTCTACATGTCAGTGCAGAGTCTGTTGAGCATGATGTCTGTCAGCGTGATTCCTTTTTGCTTTTAGCACATTCTTGTGCTATAATAAATTCCACCTGATAAAGCATATGAGGTGGTATTGTGAGTAAATATAAAATTGTAATTAATATAAATGGAGTTGGTGATGGAATTTATGTACTTGGTGTGTTGTGGTTTTTTTCTCCTCAGCACAGTGAGCAAAAAGCTCCGTCTGTCTCTATTTTGTGTCTCACAAAATAGGCATTCCTTCCAACAGGAGGAAGACTGAAACTCGGATCAATTTTCAGTTTCGCTGCTTAGTTGACTATACATGTAAACATTGGTGGCGTTCACTGAAGCCTGATCTGTGTCCAGGAGAAGTTTCACAGCAATAACATGCCATTTTGTGTTACTGATTTCTTTCATTTTGAAGGCAGACCATCACATTGTGCAGCTGCTTGAATTTTGTAGAGAATTTTTCCTGTATATTAGATTATTTTCCTATTTCAAAGCAAGATATCTGTTGCTGTTTCTTTATGTGGAAGGGAGCCAGTATCTGAGGCCTTTACAGATTCACTGTGCATGTCAGCAAGGTACATATTCCTGGTTAAACATACGGTATTTGCTCTTATCCTGAATACAATGTAAAAGAACATCCTTGTGTAGAAGCTTTGGTTGTGGTTTGGCAACATGAATTACTCACTGATAGTACGAGTTTAGGGCATTAACAGTGACGTCATCCCTTCCTGCTAAATCTTATCCTGTTCGAGTGTCCCTCTCCCACCCCATTCAACACAGTGCCTCCACTCCAGGACCTTTACCGTGCCAGCACAGTTGTTTGCACAGCTGCACTCAGCACTGGATTGGCTGACGGTTTTTACCTGATGAAGAAACAAATGTTTTGCTTTGCTGGATTGTTTTTTGGCTGGATTAGTTCCTTGATTTGGCTCACAGGGAGGCCCCATGATCTTTCGTGCTGACGTGACTGTGGGGCAGTAGGCCATGGTGTTGGGCAAGAAGAGCCGCAGGGAGTGAGCGGAAGGAGAGGCAGGAATGGCAGCATGTTAAGTTTATTTGCTGCTACACATGCTGCAATTCAAACCACAGCCTCTGGCTGTATTTTCATGAGTGAGTGCTACTAGAAAGGCAAGAAGTCTTACATCCTTTTCCTGCTTTTGCTGCTGTACCCTTCCCTGCTCTCTACTCCTCTCTATTCCTCTCTACTGGCCCCGCTTCGCACCTTCTGGCCGCCTTCTCCCTTTCTCTGACACAATCTGCCCTCAACTTCTGTTTGGGTTGACTCACTAACTCAGCAGAAAACTATTTGAACTCTGCATTTTGGTTTGTTTTCTGCCAGGCTTGTGGCAAGCATGACTGTATTTCAAATATATATATATTTTTATTTCTTCGTATTTCTGCCAGTAGTGTGGAATAAAAAAGCACTACATCATGACAGAATGATAAAAAGCAGCATTCCTCTTAGGATTCATAGAATCATGGAATGTTTTAGGTTGGAAGGGACTTAGAGATCATCTAATCCAGCCTTCCTGCCATGGGCAGGGATGCCTTAACTAGACCAGGTTGTTCAAGGCCTCATCCAACCTGGCCTTGAACATCTCAGGGAGGAGGCATCCACAACCTCTCTGGGCAATATATTCCAGAGTCTTGGCACCCTCGAACTGAAGAATTTCTTTCTGAGGTCCATTCTAAAGAATTTCTGCATGTCCTGTGTCTCTTTTCTTTGATTCTTCCTCCTAATGGGTCTCTGGCTTGTACAGTTCTTCCTCTGCAACACCTCACATGGTGCTTTTGCTTCCATGAAGATTGTCTGAAAGCATTTCCATGCTACATAACCTAGTATAGTCTGACTTTTTTGTTGTATTAGGAGACTTTGCACAGTTTCCAGTGCCTCCATTCCTACAAACTAGAAATTACAATAACTTTTCCTACAAACAAGAAATAAGAACAATTTTTCCTGTCATCAGTTCTTATTTGTTAACATGCTGTGTCCTCTGACATGCTTGTCTCTGACATCTTGTGTCTAACAGAACAGAACATTAATCACTAGTTACAGAATCACAGAATTGCCTAGATTGGAAAAGACCTTTAAGATCATTGAGTTTAACTATTAATTGAGACAATAATAATAGTCACTGTATAATATGAGATTTAACTACTACTTCACTCTTTTTGTTACCATTTTATTTATTAGCTAAAGAGTTCTTAAGCCTTTCGATTCATCCATGTAGAAAACAACTACAGAAGACTGCGATCTTTGCAATTCTTGCTTCAAACTGTGCCTCCGGAGGTCGCCGTTCCCTTTCTCGGCATTTAAATGTCTTTAGTGCCATCTTCTGTCGGGCAGCGGCATGCCAAGCGCCTTTTACTGACAGGCCATGCAGTGTCACAATGGGCTGAGCTGTAGCCACTCGTGGCTCTTTTCGGGCTGACTGTGTGGTGCACAGGACTGCTGTCAGCACTGCGGAGCCACGTGTCACTTTGGCGTGGTGTGTTTGCGACTAACGACACGTACCGCAGTTTAGGTGTCCTTCCGCTAGCCTGTGTTTGGATGCAGTTATGGTAAGAGCGATGCTCTCTGGACTTCAAAATAGATGCTTAAATGAGAAATAATATGGGGTAAAAACACTGTTTTGGGTCAATACAGATCTGAAAAAAGTCCATTTTTCTGGTTGAGCAATAGCTCAGGTTTGGACTAAGATCAAGATCTATCTCCATAACTTACGAGATCTTTTTATCATTTTGAAAGGCTCAGTGTCTATCTTTGATCTTCTTTCTTTGTACCTTGCCACACAAACCTGATTCTCCTGATCTTAAAAATACCTGCCTGGCTATTCTGTCTACAGACTTCTTGAATTCACTTTGTTTCTGCACCAGCTAAATCGTTTACTGCTAAAGGTCTGTCGACACTTGTAACAGGGGTTGTCACTTATGTGGAGGCTTAGATGCAAGAGGAAAAGTGGTACCAAAGAAGATAATTAAAGGAAGGCTGAAAATATGTAAATATGCATTTTCATGTAAAAGCTTAAATGTCAACTTAAGTCTTAGGTTGCTGTCTAGTGTTAATGCGAAATGAACTCTTTAAACATAGTAAGGAATTATGGATTTGGAGCACACTGAAGTGGCACCCGGCCACTAGCAGTGCTGTGCACCTTCAAAGATAAGCACCAGGAAGGAATCTGTCAGGATAGCTCTTTCATGGGAATCCCTGTCAGAAAGTCCACATGAAGAGCCACTTTTTCATAATATTATTTAAATATGAGCATATTTTCCTTCTGAATAAATTCCTCAGGGAGAAAAGTCCTACTTGTACTATTTCCCCCTTATTTGGCATCAGATCCTCCATACCTGCTCCATGTGCTTTCATGCTTGGGCTTTCACCATTACATAACTAGTGCTTTATTTTTAAAGTTGCTCCCTTCAAGTTTTCCTCCAAGGATTTTGCATCTTTGCCTGTCCCATTTTTTACAAATGTCCCCGAGGGTTTTGTCAGCAGCCCAAACCTCTTTTTGTAAGGACCCAGAAGGGAATTCTTGGAAAGGAAATTGTCAGCTGATGGGTGTAGTCCCATGGTAGGCAGGCACTGCATTAGATTCTCCCTGTTCAAAATTTATTTAATACCATCTTAAAAACTTTCTGTGGCAGTACCGAAAGACTGCTGTAGAACCTCACTGTTCTCCTGAGTAAGAATATTTTTCTTACAAAAAGGTATTGAGGCCAGTTTGTACAGATGGCAGGAAATAACACTTAAAACCTTCCAGAGACTGAAAAAGCCATCATGGAAACACCCAGTCCTTCATGTTATTAAACCTTCTGGACAGATGGTTGGAAATGAGAGATATTTCTCAACTTCTTCCTGAAATCAAACTTCCTGCCCTCCAGCTGATATGATGAGCTGAGGGACTTCACTGCATGAAGGAATTTTTAATGTCAGGAGTTACTGCGGCTGCTGGGATTGCCTCCTGTACCCTAACACAATCCCTCGTGCCTCACTGCTTCAGGATCCGCACTGCCATACTGCTACACCTCAAATCATGGCAACACTGTTTCAGGTATATAACCTGTCTCTGAATGAAGTAATTTGTCCTTGTGCCAACCACTAGTGCTTGGGTTACCAGAGAGCTTCCTCCCAAGTGTTTTCAGCCAAAAGATTTAGAGGCAGCAACCAAGCATTGCAAGGATACAAGAACCTAGGGATGGTCTATTTGAGTTTGTCACTGGTGAGTGACAGAGGGCTGTTACACACAGCTCAGTGTCTCAGACTTTTTTCTTGGATGGTGTCTTTACTGAACAGAGCAACAGAGAGCCTTGGGAATGATGTGGTATGGTTAAGCTTTCAGCACTCTGACTGTAGAGTAGCTATCAACAGAAACTCATACATTACTGCTGAAGAGCTGTTGTTAATAGTTTAAGTAATTCTGTCTAATGTTTTCCTTTCTCAGGGCAACACTAAAGAATAGACAAAAGCCTAACCAAAATGATAGTAATATTTTTGAGTACTAATGCTGCAAATATCCAGAGCTACCTTAAAATCGTTTCGAAAATAGTTGGTAGTGATCCATTTTTTTTTTTTCAAATGGTCAGTGCACAACAGCCTGACAGCTAATCTTGATTGAGGAGAGTCTGGGGGGAAAAAAACTTTTCAAAAGCATTATCCATAATGCCTTCTTTTCCTACTGTAGGCTCAGGCCCATGTATTGGCTTTCAAACTTTGAAGACTCAGGCTTGTCATTTATAAAATGACAAGGGTCTTGAAACACTACAAAGAGTCAAGATAATGCTGCCTTTGCTCTGAAGACCAGAGGACGTGCCCTGCCCAGGGGGGAGCGGCTCCTGCCTGTGAAGCACCCCAGCAGGCAGGGCGGGCAGCCATCTGCTGTTCTCCATTCCCCACACACAGGCATCAGCAGCAAAGTTTACCTCCTCTCACGAAAAAAACCCTTCCTTTCTGTGAAGGGCGTTTGGGGCTTTGTTTTGTTTTTAAATCTCTTTAAGATATACCTAAGACGCCACGTATGAACACGGAGCTCGCTACACGCGCGGGCCCTGAGGCAC
>NW_009725742.1:0-21629 GCF_000703405.1 Apaloderma vittatum
GTTCGGGGCTCGGATGTCTTTCGATTTTCCGAGCGGATTTTAAATTGCCAAACGAGCCCTTCCCATGACAAGCCCGAAGGGTGCCGGGCCTGCGGTGTTGAGCCCCGGTGTATTGTGCCGGGTGGGATGCACGCTGGCCACCCGCTTGGCTGACTCCTCTCCTGTGAGGTTCTAAAAAGACTCGTGGGATCGCTCGTGTTCAAGTCCGGTGTCTTTTGTTTTTGTTTTAGATGGTGGATGTTGACGTTTGTGCGGGTGGAGATAGCACCAGAAGAAAAATGGATGCCCTGACAGATAGTGCAGTTGAGATTGTCCCTTTGGAGCTCTATGATTCAGCTAGAGCAAAAATAGCTGCTAATCTACAATGGATCTGCGCTAAAGCCTACGGAATAGGTAAGATCACTTCTATCAGGAAGTCATTCTTGGTTTTGTTCTTGCTTTTTCTACCTCTCCTGCCATTCCAGAAGTAATTACATTTGGCTTAAATCACCTTTGTTTTAAATATCAGTAGTGTGACAGTCCATTCACTTGTAATATTATATGTTTCCTGGTACCTTCGACAGGAATAATGGAAGTATATGAGATGACCAGAATCAGCAAACTTACTGGTGAATGCCCCCAGATTGTGCTTGTGAAGAATACATACCTCAAAACATTTAAATCTTCATTTTAGCTAAGTAGACTTTCTTTCACACAACTGTGTGTCCCAGCTTGCAGGCCCTGAGTCCCTCCAGGCTGTGAAGGCTTTAGTGTGTTTCCGTGTTTAGTCATCTTGGCCAGCAGATGCTAGGACCTTCGTGCGCTTTGTATACTCATTTAGGACTTTTTTTTGGTTTTTTGGTCAGATTTATGATCAACAATGTTCTTTTATGTAAAAGAAATGTTGAATGAGCAGGTGCATTTTTTTTCCTGTGTTCTGTGACATTAAACAGCAAGTTGTAGGTGATGGAAGAATTCTTCCAAACCTTCTGTTGTCATAAACCTTTTCGGTCAAACAGGGAAAAATAAAGATTCTTGTAGTATCATTTGTACAGTATTTTCCTGGCATCTACTGAAATTTTTTTTTTCTTTTTTTTGAACTAGATCTATTCTGCGTTGTTCTTACTAGATACGTCTTGGGTTCAAGAGGCTTCATTATGAAGGAATGTGATAGTTTTGTGTGTAGTTTTAGTATGTCCAGAACAAAACATATAATAAAAGCATGTACAGAATCTTGTTTTGGAAAATGAGGTAGCCCTGTTAATCTAAGTCTAATTCGCCAAACTCCTAATATGCTTAATGGATTAGCACTAGCTTACTTTGTGACAAGGCTGAAGAAAAGCAGTCCATTCCTGCAGTTAATTATTAATCCTAGTTGGAGTATTTTTCTAAATTGTTTTTCCTTTTTAATATTTCCAGCTCTATCGGTGTTATCATCTTAATGATTGAGGGGAAGATAGAAAGTCCTGGGTTTATATTAATAAAATTAGTGAAGGTATAATAATAATAATATTAATGAAGGTATTTCTTTACAAGCACCAAGAGACAACCCCTGCTCCCCCCATTTATCAGGTGATGTTCAAAAATATGGGAATTTTGGGAGAGTGTTAGTAAAACATGGATAACTTAAAAGAACTGAACAGCCATTTCCTCGTGTAAATATTTTTCAGTTGCTGGAATTGTTCATAATGTTCCCTGAAGACTTTTTAGTGATAAGAGATAAAATGGGTATTCCAGACAGCGAGACACACTATTTTTATTATGACTTTGTTTCGAAAGAAAGCCAATCCTAAATTAGAATTAGAACTGACTGGCATGGATCCTGTGCTGCAGAGAAAAGCTTTATGGCCTCTTGGTGCTTGATAGCGTCTTCTGGGCCTCCACAACGTTGGGTTGAGGCTGTACATCTTGGAGCAGTTAGCTGGCTAACAGTGAGTCTGCTTATGCGTTTGACAATGTGGATTTATATTGAAAGAGCATTTGGCTTTCCCTTGATGAACAATTAAAAAGAAATCCGCCTCGCATGATGATGATGATGGTGTGATCTGTGGTGTAGAGAAGGCTGTAGCAGTGCTCACCGGTTTTTCTGCTCACATTTGGGCTTGCTCACATGAGGTTTTAGTAGAAGCTAAGTGCCGTGAACAATAGGAAAAAATATCTTTCGCTGGGGTTTTTCGTGTTGTGTTGTTGGATAGCTCCAGTGAGTAAGGGTTGTTTGTTGTTTGGGTTTGGTTTTTTTTGGGTCTGTGTCTTTACACAAGCATGGCCCATGGAAATTGAGTTGGATTTTTGAAATGGCTCCTGCGAGGCGTTGTCATCTAGTAACCATTACTTCTGGAATAGTATTGCAAAATACTTGGAAATTTATAAGCCTCTTTAATTCATAGAGTGATGGGTTTAAGAAGGTTTCCTAAGTGATTATCTCTTTGAATAATATTTGAACTTAATGTATTGCTCGTCATCTCTCAGGGTTTTCTCTTTGTGTTAAGATATTTGATGTTGTTCACTGGGTCCTGGGTGGCTGCCGAGCAACTGTGAATTTATTAAATAAAATCTTGCTAGGCAGGTGAAAGTTTTGTTATTTTTAGACTTGGTTCTGGTCAGTTTGGTGGAAAAATAATGCTTCTCCACTTGTAATAGTAAAACGTTGTTTTATGTTCTGATGTAATTCTTATCTGATAGGGTTTCCATAACTGCCTTCAAGTGACCGATTAGAGAGTGTTTTTCTGAAATGTTAGACTTGGAACTGATGTATATGAACTGACATCATTTTGTGCCTTAATCTTTCAAATGCTGGTACATATCCTGGATTTCGTTTTTGTCTGAGTAAGGCTAAGCTCACACTGAAGAGTGGAAATACTTAAGAACAGGAATTTGATTCTAGTGGAGACTGTTACTAAAAGTCATACATCACTGCCAGGTTTTACCTGAAGCTGTATTTCCTATTTACTGTTGCAAGATGTTTGAATTCTCCACATCTAAGCAGGACAATTTTTCATCCTTTTTTTTTTTTTTCTCAAGGACCAATTACTGAGAGCGTGAATGACACATAATTCGGAGTCGAAATCCTAGTTTGGGCTTTGTTTCATTTGATGATACATTCCAGCTTTTTTCCCTTCTGGCCATGAAAAGAGAGAATTTTTAGTAGCCAAACAACTAAGCACAGCTACCTTCCCTCTTTAAAGAAGACAACCTCTCTTCTTGCATGAGAATTTGGCTTGAATGGCTTGTTCTTGTGAGTCTGTAGCTCCTTGTGCCTGTGATGGCTGCCTGGTTGTCAGGGATGGGCTCCAGAGGGAGGTCGTACAACGGTTTGAATTCCAGGAGACAGAGGGGAAGGATGTTGGGAAGGAAGGTGTCATCCGGCTGCCCAGACAAATCTGGGAGTGCTCTCATGGCTCACTCTGCACAAATGCTTCTGTGTTCTTTCTGGGAGATCAGAAAGTCCGTTTAGCTGAGGCCGTAGTTTGAAGGAATGGAATTTGCTTAGAACAGAATTATGTTTCTCATCAGCAAACTTTGATTAGAACCAAACGGACACTGCAAAGAATTGGAGCAGGGTGAAAATACAGTTCATAATGCTGAAGTAGCTGAGGAGCAAGGGTTGCCACTGAGTTTGTGGCACTTCAGTTCACAGGAGGTGAGCGTGGGAGGTTTAGAGAGGCTTGGCAAGCTGTCCGTGGGAGAGATTGCTTTTTCTCGGGGGGTGGAACGAACCAGATGGCCGAGCGGTAATGGGCCTCGCGTGGGGCTGGGCTGGGGGACACAGAGCTGGGCCGTCAGCACCGCTGGCCCCGCAGGATCTGAGCAGCAGCAACAGTCAGAACGAGCCCAACTTGCGTATTTTCATTTGGTGCTATTTGGGAAAATAGAAAATAACAGTGAAAAAAGATTTTTTTTTTTTTTCCTCAGCAGATTCAGTTAGTATAGCATTGATTTTTATGTAGGAATTAGTTTCCCGTCATTGCAGTTAAAATGTTAAATGTTAAAATTTAGATGTGGAAGAAGTACATGGGAGTTTTTAAGGGTTGCAGCTTGCTGTGAGCAAGTGGGTTGTGTGCAGCCCTTTCCATAGCAAATGTTGTTGTTCCTTTAAAACAGTAAAATTCAGATTTTTCAAAACTAACTCAGTGTATTTACTTAATTATTAGGACTAGGGGCCTGACATAGTTTCCAGACGTAATGCTGACATTAACCTGAGGTCTTTGGGAGGATACAGGCAGGAAAGCTAGGGAGTAATGTAATATATTAAGGGGAAATGCAAGTTGTGGCTTTTTTGAGTCTTTGAGGTACTTTAGTTCTTAACTGCTAAATAAGGTTTTAGAGTATTGTAACCACAGTTACCAGTTGGTAGAGGCAATGTGAGCACATTTCCTGGACTAAATCCCCTAAATCCCTGGGTTCCCTGCTCCTGCTCTTCGTCAGCTTTCTTCTCAGGTCCATAGTAAAAATAATTTTTAGGAAAGCTGTTGTGTTTTGCAAATATTCAGTAGTTAAATATTTATTTCTGTAATAATGCCTGTTTCATAAACACTGAACTTAGTTGTGTGGAGTTCACAGGGGTGAAGAATTCCATCGTTATTATTTTGTCTCTTCTGCTTCGTTCAGGTTTGTGGCTTGATCAAAAGAGCTGATAATGAGAGTCCGGTCACCCTCACCAGCAGCATACAAAGTCTTTAGCTTCTTTTTTGTTGTTGTTTTTTTTTTTCCCTGCCTGTTGTATGTAAATTTTCATGTGTCATATTTTTGATCATTTAAGGAGTTTATAATACAGTTCTGTAATGAGAACCAGCAAAAAATGTTCTAGTTATAGCGCAGGTGGTCGCAGTTGCTGAGGAGGTGTAGCACCTGCTCGTGATCTGCAGCTCAGAGGACATGCACGCAGTACTAAATAATTCTGTGAACAGATACTGATACTAATGAAATCCTACTCAGAATCTGAACAAGCTTCGTTCTGTTTACCGTGGTGCTTTGGCTCTCTTTCTGCGTGAAACCAGTTCTTCATGCTTCTGGAGGTAAAATAAGATCCGGGGTGTATCCACTTCTTCAGATCAAGGGCTCAGTCAAATTTGTTCGGATTACTGTGTTTTTCTTTATCAAATCATAATCATCTTTGAACAGGTTTGTGTAAGTGAGGTGCTGAAGGTTCCTACCCTAAAGCGAGCGGCTGGCAGTAATTCTGCTTCTTCACCCTACAAATGAAGTTATTTTCGTAAGCCTGTAAACTGTGTTGTACACAGTGATCTGTACGTGGAACTGACAGTTTTTTGAGAGATTAGAACTCCTTGATAAAACGAGCAGACTAAAAGAATTACTTCATGAGAAATTATAATGGTTTTGGTGTGAGTCCTTCGTCTCATGACAATGGCGGGTAGAGGTGTCTCTTCAGCAGTGGGGCAAGGACACTGAAGAGTTTATGCTGCAGAAACTAGGAAAAAATATGTTATTACTTTGTTAAGTGTGGGAAACGGCAAAAATGAGCCTTTTTGCTCTCTAACAAGCTGACTGACTGCCACTAAGTAACGTGGTATATAATTTACAGAAAATCCATGTTTGAAAGAGATCCGGTCAACGGAGTGTAGCATCGGAAATTTTTTGACAACTTTTTATAGAAAACTTAAGACAAGCTGAAGTAATGGTGTCTGTCTCCACAGATGGGATTATCGGGTTATGTGCCATTGTATTAAGTTACTGTAAAAAGCGCTGTTTGTTTTTAAGCTTTATGTCTTTTGAACACCTCCGTTGGTTTAAAACTGGCAACTATACATCCTGGGCTGAGGTCAATGCTAGCATTTTCCTGAGGCACTGATTCAAAAAGCACATTAGTGAAAGCAGAAGGTGTTTGCAAGCTTTTTGAAAACTTACAGTAGTAACGTAGAAGTGCCTTCCTTTTGGAATTAAGATGGTATGAGAATTTTTTATAAGCCAAAAAAAAAGGACATATTTTAATTATTTTTTGTTTGCTTCGGTATGATTTGTTAAACTACTTGAGCAGAAATTTTAGTAGCTGTAGCTTAGAAGTTAATTGCTTAGAAGTTAATTTTTTGTGTTGATTATTCTGAATTGCAAAGCATAAATGTGGAAAAATAGAAGTTTTAATGAACAGAATTTTTCTAACATCTGAGTCCAGTTATAGGTCATGGGAGTAAGATGTTGGAAAAAATGCTTTTAGAAACTGGAGCTTGGAAAGATGGGGACATTTTCTTCAAAAAGAGCATTGGCACATTCTGTAGTGAGGCAAGCAAAAAGGACGTGACATCTTCAGAATTCACCCAATCCAAAAAAAAAAGGAGAGAAAAGCTGTCCATGAGGCTTATAGTGTTTTATTTAAATAGTGTTTTATTTAAATTAGCATTGGGTTAGCTCTGATGGTGTGTAATTGTTCTAAAACTGGCAGCGTATTTCTGAGGTCCTTGTGGATAGCACGGTTATGTCCAGTATGAAATAAATCTGAATTAAATAGTAAAGTCGATATTACCACTCGTGAGGTTTGATGGGGTTTTTATATGTTAAAATTTGTGGGGGCCTTTAGTGAGAACATCAGGTTAGTTACAAAACTGTGCCCTACTGGCACAGAGAGGCCAATCTTGCTGCCAAAAGTGTTGTATAGCCTGATGTAGAAAATAAAACTGGGCAAGTGTTTACAGTGAAATAAGATGCAGTTGTGGGAGGATTAATTCTTATGAATAACTTGTTATGATAGTATGCAGATTATTAATCTGGTACTAGAATTTATTCCCCACCTCCCTGTATCTTTAATCCTGGTCAGTCCAAATCCATTCAGTCCTTAAACAGTTACATGGAGACCAGAGACGTGCAGGTAGAGGGTTCTTCAGTATAGAAGAAAAATATTTCATTTTAGTCTTCAGACTAAAGAACAGTAGCCAAGATACAAAGTGTAGGGGTTTTTTTCTTTTTTTTTTTAAATATATTGATTTCTGTGGCACAGAATCTCATCACTAACAACTAGATCCATTTATTGCTAGAAAAGATTTGTAAAAATCGTTAACAAGTTACCAGCTGAAGCAAAAATGAATGAGGGGAAGGTCTTGCAGCCCCCATCACGTGGGGCGCTGACGTTTTCCAGTAGTCTCTTCTGCTTCAGTAATGGGCGTGAAGATCCCAAGCCAGCAGATCGCATCCCTCGTGGGTGCGTTGAAGAGAATGCTGTTTGCTCTCTCTAGTTCCAGCCTAGAAAATAATTGCGATCTGCCTCGTGGCAAAGGGCCCCGGGAAGGACCCGAGGGGCGGTGGGAGCCCCGGACAGCTGATGGTTCTTTGTCCAGCCCTGCCTCATCGCACGGTTTCAGACAGTCACCTCGCTTACCCTGCTCTGCGGGCGTCTGTGGGGCTGCTGGAGGGCAGATGTTCCTCCTAAAGCCCTCCTCTAAGTACTTGAGATTTCACACATTTGGAATTTGCATATTGGGTTTTGTTCTGTTTTCAGAAAGCCTTTAAAACTTGGAGCGGTGCTTGCTAATGCTCTTACCAGAAACACACTACTTCATGGATATTTTATGGGCTAGGGTTCTATTGTTGCCCTTCAAAAATAATGTTAGCCAAAAGCGGCGTAGCTTTGACTGTTCAAGGTGTAGCTGCTTGTATGGAAGCTAAAACGTTGAATTTTGTGAGCTGCTTTACCTTATGTTTTTTTGGATATTTCCTCAGTCTTTAGAAATGGAAGCTCTGGTTCTCTCTCTGAAAATGATAATGACCATTAAATAGAATTAGCTTTCAGCAGTCCTTGATTTTAGGTCAGGTTGGCTAATGTTAAGAAGATTAGAAATACTTGAATTTATCATGTATTTCACTACAAATGGTCACCCACGTTAACAAATGCTACTTAGGCAGAGTCAGTGGGGTTTTATTGTGTCTCTTGCCAACATCTTCAGTATATAGTCTGTGTATCCCAGCATTCAATGCTACCTAAAGGAGAAATACCCATCTGCATTTTTAAAAACTTCTTAAGCTTTTCCTTTTGAAAAATAAGAGTGGTACTGTACAGCTGATTAGCTGGTAGAGCTGTTACAACAATACTAGTTTACTGCATATTTTTATTTAAGTGAGGTGTGCTTCTGGCTCACATAATTGATAACGTTCTGTCTCAGTCTCTCTTCTTCGTGATCATTTAGTGCCCTGCAGGAGACAAATACTATGTGGCTTATTTTGCAGTTCAAAGGCTGTGGGTAGGAGTGTTTTTGAATGGGGAAATTTTAATTGTTCTGGAAATGACCTGAATGAAAAGTAAATGTGCTGCCAAATTAATAATCCTTTTAACTGTAGATGTACATATTTGAAATGAACTGTTGAAGTGGCTTTGGGGGAAGATCTCCAGAGTGACTGAATAGCATAAAGTAGAATTTTATGTTTGAAAATCACACAATGTTGGGCTTCTCTTAAGACAATACACTTGAGGCCCTCATTATTACTGCTGGGCGCTTATAAAGATCAATAGCTTCTGGTCTTGACTACTGAATACAAGTATTTATTTTGGAATATATCTATTTTTGACTTGTTTTGTGTCTTTTCAATAATATCAAAAAAACTTGCTTGCAACAGCTTTTCCTTCCACCCTTAACTGTTGTAATGGGTTGACATTTGCCTCGTTGTAGCCTTGAACGCTGACAGTGCTTCAGCTGCTGATGTCTGGGTTTGACATGTCTCTAGATGTGTTTAGAATGATCAAAATATTAGATGTTGTTAGTGCCTCATTTTTTCTGCTGGCTCTGAAGCCATGCTGATTTGTAGCAAAAGTAGAAGTCTTTGTCAGGTTTGGGAACTGGTGGGGAAGAAGTGGCTCGCCATCCCGACAGAACTTGACTTTAGGCTTGGTTTAAAGTTTACACCGAATGCAAATCCAAGTGGAATGGTTTTGCTTCATAGGCTTTAATTTTTATATAAAGGCTGAAAAGCTGCCATAGTTTTGCTTTAATGCTCTTGCCTTCAAAAGCGAAGACAATCGACTCGCTGGAGACTCAGTTGTTTTGCAAACCGCTTGTAAAAAGCTCAAGGTCTGAGTCAGTTCTTTTGGCCTTTCTATAAATTTTGGCAGGTTAGAACCAAGAAACAGGCAGCACAGTTTTGTTTTTCAGTTTGAGACCGTTTGGCCGACCCTTAGCGACTGAGCACTGCGGTTATTTAATTGCTGTGCACACGTGTTTTGGGATATTGCTTGAAGCAGCAGTAAAAGTTTGCTTTGAAGATATGTGCACTTCGCTCATCTGACACCCAGAACGTTTTGGCCTGTGCTCTAAGTAAATGATTTTTAATTTCAAATAAAATGAAAATACTACTAATAAGCGCTAATCAGTAGAGTGAGAGCGTATCGTTCTGATTAAGCCGAGTCTCGTTCGAGGAAGCAGCTAGAGATGTGTAGAGGACAGTGAGGCTTTTGTCCATGTTGAGGTGCTCACTTGGAAGGAACTCGAGTATCTGGAGAACACTGACTGGTAATGTATGGGATTTTTACTGCAATGTCTGTAAGGAGCCAACTCCGTATGCTTTACTTAAATGTAAGCACGAAGCCCTAATGAAAAGCGTTTGCAATGCGAAATTGCCGACTCGGTTAAATTCAGTATTTTTTGTGCTTGACATTTTTTATTTGGTCCCTCTGCAATCTTCGCATTGAAACACGACTCCTTACTTTTGAAACTTCACTTGGTTCTTGCAGATAACGTCCCGGAGGAGCTGAAGGACCCGTTTTACATAGATCAGTACGAGCAAGAACATATTAAACCACCTGTCATCAAGCTGCTGCTGTCCAGCGAGCTGTACTGCCGCGTCTGTAGCCTCATTCTGAAGGGGGATCAGGTGGCTGCTCTGCAGGGACACCAGTCGGTGATCCAGGCTCTGTCTCGAAAAGGGATTTACGTCATGGAGAGTGATGATACACCTGTGTCTGAATCTGATCTGGGCTGCGCACCAATCAAAATGGTTAGCTTAATTAAATCCACCTCATGATCTTCTTTTTATTTAACGCTATTTAAAATAGTTTGTGGAATGAACTCTTTGTAATTTCTAGGTCGCTAACCTCGGGAAATTTTATTTTTAAATACAGTTAGAATGTATAGTGTTTTTTTTTCTTTTTGTTAAAGGATTTTATTTTCAACGCTCTTTACTTCTTTCAGAGTTCTCATATGGCAATGATCGATGCTCTTATGATGGCCTATACTGTGGAAATGATCAGCATCGAGAAAGTGGTAGCTAGTGTCAAGCGTTTCTCTACATTCAGTGCCTCAAAAGAACTGCCCTATGATTTGGAGGATGCAATGGTTTTCTGGATTAACAAGGTAAAATTGACTTTGAGAAAAGCATGCAAGTTTCTTATTTTCGCTTCTCAGGTTTTTAAAAAGGTTTTAATGAGTGTCTTCCATCTTTTCTTACTTGTGTATATCTATCATCTTTTTTTGTTTGGGCTGTTAAGTTGAGGGGAAGAAGAAAACTCGACTTGTAGAAACATACATTCAGATGTATTTTAATATTTTTTTTCTATGTTGTGCCCTTTTAGGTGAACCTTAAAATGAGAGAGATAACAGAAAAAGAGATTAAATTAAAACAGCAATTAATGGAAAGTCCGGGGCACCAAAAGGTAAAACAAATTTATCTTCAGTTGTGATTTTATGTATTGTTGATTAATAGATTTAAATATAAACATCTTAGAATTTTCTTTGTCAGTGTGAGGCGTCCAGTCCTCCATACTCCTGAGATTTTGTGCATGCAATTTTTTTGTGTCTATTGGTGCCCTTCCTGACCGTTCGAGCCTGCTGGTATCTTCTCACTTTCTGTTGAGTTTCAGCTGGATTAAATTAACTTGTTTCAACTTAAAGTAGCTTGTTTCAACTTCACTTGGGTAAATGTGACTCAGCTTTCACGGCACAAAATATATATTATATATTTTGAAAGCTCTTGGGGCATATTCGTTTTGCATGGGTTAATTGTCTAATGTATATTCAGAGGCTTATTCAGGTTCTATCTAGTAAGCATACTCTTGGCATTCAAATGTTACATGTGTGTGTGTGTAGCTTTTTCCACCTTTTTGCCTTGAAAATAAGTCACAATGCACTGACATTGCAAAATATAGTGCACTTTCATTTCTGGAGAATGGAGAACGTGATCTTTCTCGAACATGATGTGTATCAGCTGTCTGAGCTCCCCATTCCTGATCTGATGAAGCCTTAAGGAAAACTGCAGAGTTGTTTCCTCACATTGGCGTTGCTCTGCAAAGGGGATCAGAGTGTCACATGTGAGCAGAGCACAATTGTTTAACTTTCATCTTAGTGGCAAAGGCTTTTTTTAATATGCTTTTAATGTAAAATAATATCCTTCAATGGTAAGGGGCTAAAGAGCTGTTTAATTTACGAGTTGCTGCATGATCTGAAGGATCCCTTTAACTATTTGACTCTATTGACTTTTGGTTCTCCTTGTAATATTTTTAAATCTAGATTTTTAGGCTACAACCCCCCTAAAATATGAAAGTGTTTATTGCTGAAGTGCATTTAAGTATTACTGCTTTTAACTTGCATTGCTGATGTTCCTTTCCTATTCCTACGTTCCTTTCCTTGCTTCCTGAGCAGTCTCCTTCCAAATGGTATTGGAAATTAGTACCTGTAAGTGAACTACTTTTACACCAGTTGTCATCCACAAAATCATGGCTTTTAAAATTTCTTCAGAGTGTTTGCTTCCATTACAATGCTTCTTAGATGGTCTTTTTTTAAAAAAAAAACACAACAAAACAAACCCAAAACTGTGTGACTTTTTTCAGTCATGAGGCTTTGTTTCCATAACATTTTTTTTTGCATACTGTACAGCATATAGCGTAATCACTTTGCAGCATTTCAAAATTGTTCCCACAGTGCAGCAGTGAGGGCTGTGGAGTAGCAGCAAACCCCTAGAAAATGAAAAACGGTCGGAATGGTTGCGTTTACTCTTTTTATTGTAAGTAGGCAGTTGGTCCTGGCGCTAAGGTGGTGTAAAAGCTGGTCAGTTTAAATGGTTGCTTAATTTTTGAATCCGTAGCTAAGCTGGTCAGGTGTTTGCGGTCGTACGTTAAATAATACTCTTGCACGGGTTTGTAAATCTGGCAAAACCTGAGCCCCGTTACTCAGTGAGATGGGGTTAAAAGATTGGACAAACCAGTTTGGACCCGTTATGACAGTTGCTGGAGTCATATGTTAAAGAGGCTGGTGCTGGCATAATGAGAGGAAAGACAGTTTTACGTACTGGAAGAAAATACTTCAATTCTTCATGGTGAAATGTGAAAATGGAATGGCAATTCCACTATATTTTAAAAAAAAAAAAAGTCTGCTTGCTTTTGGTTGAGTTTCCTGCATTTATGTCAATTTGCAGGGATTTTTTTGTTCCTTTCCTTAGCCTTGAGAGCCTTTCTGCTACGCTTGCTGGATTTGGTGCTTTTCCTTTTGTCTCCAGGAAGACGAGAGTTGTTGTCTGGGTTGCGAATTCCAAAGAGCAGCGCGTGTGCTCGGGCAGGGCGGCCGTGATCGAGCAGTGACCCGTCCCCACAACCTCTCGGCCTTACCAGGGAGCTCAGTCCCGCTCCTCTGCCTCATCATCCTGTATTTGTTTGAACCAAATATGTGGACTGCAATAAAAACTTTAAATATCTGAAAGAAAGGAAATTGGAGTGGAGACCCGCAGGCTGATAAACTGTGTCAGAGCCCTCTTCCAGCCTCATTTAATGACCTCCTCCAGCCTGTAATGAAGTATTGACCCAGTGCGTAGCGCTCACACTGCAGCGCGCTGAAAGGTGGCAGCTGTGTTTGCGGGCTGGGTACGTGGGGTAGCTTTGCCAGCAGGCTGGGGAGGTTTGGTGGTTTTTTTATTTAGAGGCGATTGGGTGAGAGTAGAAGAAACCACAGGGATGGAGCTGACTGGCGGGATATCATTGAGGAGATCGTGGTAAGGGAGGGAGTAAACAGGTTATCTCACTGCTGGATTATACCACTTAGATTAAACTGGTTTACTGACAGATTTTGCAGTCTCCGTGGTAGTTGTCACACTCTGTTACTTCTGTTTTTCTTTTTCCTTTGGCGATTTTTTTTTTTAATTAATACAGAGCTATCTCCAGTTCAGTAGCACCCATTTCTGCACTTCAGTGCATACAAATGTCATTAATTGTATGCATGAGGGGGAAACAAACCACAAAAACTTGGCTTAGAATATAAGGATTCAGAATTTTTCAGTATAAAAGACCGGTTAAGAGAATAATAGTTGAACAAAAAATAAGGAATTAAATTAAGCCCATAGAAGAACATTCTTGCTGATAAATAATGTGGGTTTTCACCAAAGTTAAACTAATCAAGGAATTCTTAGATTTCAGTCCTCGGCATTGGCTGTAGTTGAATAAATTCTATTTAAACCTGTTGAAAGGAAATGTATGTATCTGCTTTACATAGAAGAGGAATTAAAGCTTAAAACCCCAAAATTTCTCAAGTTTGTCTTTAACATGCTTACTTCAGCTAAGTGGATAAATGATGAACCTTTTAAGCTAACCGGTTCCCCTTAGTGCACGTACTTCTTTTATCAGACTTAATGACCACGTTTCCAGTGCATAATGGATGTTGCTAATGGGTTTTACTTCATTTTCATGTTGAAATAATCACCATCGTGTATCTCACTGTTTCTTTTTGTGTAAGCCTGATCTGATGCATGCCGTGTCGCACTGCATGCTGGAACCAGTGGAATATGCTCGTGTGGTACAGTATGATTCACGTTCCATTATGTATTTGTGGAGTGCTCCAGGCTGGGGAAAAAAAAATAAATAATAATTTGCACCTAGTAATAAGGACGGGAAAAACAGCATTAGCATATAGAGGTAGCTTTTAAGGGTTGCTCTCCTTTGCCAGGGAAACTTAACGCGTTTATATTTATACAAATTAAGTAAATGAAGCTGGTTCTTATTGTTCTGATTATAAGCGATCTCCTTCCCTTGGAACAGATTTTTTCTCAGCCTGTGCCATCCTAAATTGACCCATATGAGCGAGTGTGTTTGTGTAGAGCGCTTTCCCGGGGTCCCTTGGAAAGTGTTTGGCACTGTTGGTGAAATCCAACTTTCCTCTCATGATGAAATACCTTCTACGTATATCTGCACATCAGGCCAGCACATCAGTCAAGATAGTTTGTTAAATGCCAAGTGATTTTAACGCACTAAAGCGTAGAAGGAAACTTTTCTCGACACTGAGAGGCGTTTCTGCAAGGCTCTGCAGCGTTCTGCTCGTTTGCTTGCCCGACCGCTTTGCTGCTCAAGCTTAGATGAAGCCTTCTAGTCTGGCTGGCGTGGAGGTGCTCAGTAAATACCGACACCAAAACTTTGCTTGCAAAAAATTGCAAGAAGCAATGCCAAGATTTGTTCTTGAGTTGACTGGCTTCAGCGATGCGGCAGCTGTGCTCCGATCGACGTGAGGGCCGGGGGGTGGTTTGCACAAGCCTTTGGTCTGGAGCGAAGTCGAGGACAGTTTTGCCATTGATGCGAAAGGCTGCTTGCTCCTCTGGCTGACCCTTTTTGGAAAAGGCTGTGTATTTTTTTTTTTTTTTCCTTTTGCACGACGTTATTATTGTGTTCTGGCTTGCCAGACATACCGTGTGCTCTGAATCTCTCTGAGAGAACGTTGCTGTCTGTGCACACAACGGCAAGTCTGTGGATGTTGGTAACGTATGAAAAATCACCAGCTCATCAGAATTATTTTTGGCTGTTTTTTGTTTTGTTTTGCCCAAGCTTTTAAGTGTTCATGTAGTTACCTGTGTCTCTTTCTTTGGATCTGCTGCATTCGTGCATCTGGGTGGAAAGATTTTGCCTTACATTCTTTGCAATGAGTTTAAAAACTAGTGTGAGCAAAGCTAGGAGTTGAGCAGCACGGATTGCTTCCAGATCTGAGGAGAATTATAAAAATTTAAAAACTAGTGTGAGCGAAGCTAGGAGTTGAGCAGCACAGATTGCTTCCAGATCTGAGGAGAATTATAAAAAGGAAGTATTCTTCAGAATTGGCTTCCACTGAGAGAAAAGTATAACCTTGCAAACCAGTTTGGACTTAGAGCAGAATGCTATAGAGGATCCACCGTAAAGAGTTTTCAGTGCTTAACAAAAATGGCTTTTTTTTTTTCCTCCTTTCTTTCTGTTAGCATCATGTGAACACTTGTTTTCTTTTGTTAGGTGCGTTACCGGCGAGATCATCTTTCAAGCAGGCAATTACCTTACTTTCCTTTGCTTGAGGATTTGATGAAGGATGGTAGCGATGGTGCTGCTCTTCTAGCTGTGATACACTACTATTGTCCAGAGCAAATGAAACTAGATGGTATGTAATAACATTCCTAAAACAAAGTAAAAAAAGTCTTCAGTCTTTGAAAGTTGAACTAGAAATATATTCTCAAATAAAAGTGCGGCACATCTAATACGTAGTGGGCTACAGCCAAGTCACAGTCAGGTCACAGGTGGAATCTGCATCAGTGTATTTAAAAAGTAACCTCTCTGGGTTTGTTTTTTTACTTGCTGCATTTAAAAGGCTCTGCTCTGTATATTACGAGTAACCGTACAATCCTTTCTTCTGTAGATGTAGATGATATGGCTTGCTTTCTTCAAATAACTGAGCTTGGTTTCAATAAACCGTAAAAAAAGGAAAATGTGTTCAGCCACTGTTCACTGATAGTTCTCATCTTCTTCAGTTCATAACTGATTGTGAAATCTAGATTTTAAAATAGTTTCTCCCAGTCTTCAACAATTGTCACTCTTCAGGATATCAAACATGAGTTCTCTTTCCTAGAAAGGCTTTTTTCGTAATAATTTAAGGTTCTTGTTGCATTTAACTTGTACAGATCAACATTTTGTATTGGTTTCTAAATTCTCAGGTATGTTGTACCTTGCAGAACTCCTGAATGTTTTCAGAAGGAACCAGCACTGTGAATCCTAGGAGTAACCTTTTCTTATTTGCAAATCAGATGTCTGCTTTTAATCGCTTTTGTATTTTGTCACTATGTGTGCTCTCTGTAGCCTGCCTACCTCTGCTGTCGCTGTGATAAACAGAATCCTACATGGATTCTAAAATTCATGCAAAATCGATACTGTTTCATCTATGGTTTTCTTCCCCCTTTTCCTGTCCCTCTGGTATTTAACAGGCAGAGAAATGTCACTGATAGCCCATAAATATTAAATGATGGTGTATAAGCAGTTTGTGAAGTTCCTGTGTGTAACGTTTGTGTTAGTTGTGGACGGGAGGTTCGTCCGTTGGGGCAGTGTCATAACGTGCTCCTCTTTCTCCCCTTCCCAGATATTTGTTTGAAGGAGGTAACCTCCATTGCAGACAGCCTTTATAATATTCAACTTTTGAGAGAATTCTCAAATGAATACCTAAATAAATGCTTTTACCTCACATTGGAGGACATGCTATACGCTCCTTTGGTTTTGAAGGTAAGAAACATAATGAAGGATATATTTTTAAATAAAATGTGGGTGAATCATAAGCGTTTTGTTATGTGAGATGCGTCTTCTTTTTTTCCCCCTTCCAGCCTAATGTCATGGTATTCATTGCGGAACTCTTCTGGTGGTTTGAGAACGTCAAACCAGACTTCGTACAACCAAGAGATATTCAAGAAATAAAAGATGGTGAGTTTTAACTCTTGATAAATGTTAGTGTATTATTTAAAAATATTTATGTTACAACGTAACTGTCACGTAGTTGATGTTTCCTTTGGAGATTTGGTTCTACACAAACTTAGTGCTTGCTGGGGTTCCTTGAAAGCAGTAAAAATCTAAGGAAAGTTAGTCCTAGATCCACTTGAGCTTTAGTTTTCTGAATGAGGTAGGTAACTTTTTCCCTAAGACCACTAATAATTTACTTGTAACTTCCTTTTCGTTAGGATCACCATAAGGTGGGTATTTTAAATAGACTAGTACTTCAGGCTTTGTTTTACTGTCATGTAAAGCTTTTGTTCTAATGAAAACTTCCTGTTTTGTTACTGTAACAACTGGCAGAAGTCTTGTTAACATTATAAATATTTATGCAGTTAAAACAGTGTTGCAACAGAAGAGCTCTCGTCCGCCCGTTCCGATTTCCAACGCCACGAAGCGCAGTTTCATGGCCAGCCCCGCGAGCTCAACCCCGGCAGAGCTGCAGCCCTCAGCTCAGGCAGGCCCTGAAGCTTGCAGCAGATACTACCTGCACCCCGAGGAACCTGACTATCTGTAAGTCTGTGCTCGTGTTGGTCAGGCTAACCTTTGTATAACCGAGGAATTTCTCCTGCTAAAAGTTCTGCTTTTGCTGCAAATGGAGTGAATTTGAATCGTGTGCAGTCGGTCTCTGAAATATTCTCACTTCTGAAAGTCGACGAAGCACGTTGAAAACGGCTGAAGCCGTTTACAAGGTGTGTTTATAAGTGGTGACAGGAAGGCAAACTGAAATGAAATCTCATGTACAAGAAGGTT
The DNA here is from genome assembly GCF_000703405.1 of Apaloderma vittatum. NCBI lineage: Eukaryota > Metazoa > Chordata > Aves > Trogoniformes > Trogonidae > Apaloderma > Apaloderma vittatum. The sequence continues at coordinate 17,411 of NW_009725742.1, forward strand.
AATGACAAGGTGTTTCAGCAGACCTAAGTTTGTTGGCAACCAATAAGCTATTTCAGCCTTTACTTTGTTTGTAAGCTATGTTTTGAATCCCCTTTATTTAGAAATTTAAGGATTTAGGGTAGCGGGTTTACTTTTCTCTTATTATACGTGGAAGCCTTCTCTTTAAGTAACTTCTTTAAAATCAATCGTATATTACTGTGTCTTAAAGAGGACAGGTTACTACTGTAACTTCGCCACTGTATCATTTGTCTCATTATAGAAGAAAAATTCTTGCAGTAATGAATTTTTTTTTTCCTTCTCTGAATTAGTGGCAAAGGAGGAAGCCCGGCCTTTAGCCCTTCTCATCCGCTGCTCCCTTTGAGGCAGAAGCAACAAAAATCTTTACAGGGAGAAGACAGCCCTGGTGAGTCTACCCTGAATTTACGGTTTCAGCATATTTTGACAACTCTGCTTTCTGCTGCCATCTCTTGGTGAAAGAGTTTATTATATTTGCTATCAAATAAAAGTGATAGTTTAAAGACCGTTTCGAAACCCTTAACGATTTAAAACATATTTCAGGTCATCGGCATCGTTCGAATTCTCTGACCCGTGTTGATGGGCAGCCACGAGGTGCAGTTCTTGCATGGCCAGAGAGGAAACCCAGGTAACGGATGCGTTTAAGTATTACAGTGCTGCTTAATGAAAGGATACATGGCAATTTCATTTCAAATTCCCTTCCTTAGGACTGGGCTCAGAGTCACTTGGTTTTGTTTTCTTCCAATGTATGTTTTCAGAGAGGACTGATTTTAGGGCTCCGGCTGAAAATCCTTTAAACATGAATTTCATAAGCGCTGTTGAAAATTGAAGTATCTGAAGTTGCTATTTGCTGTCGCTGGTCGCTTTTTGATACACGATGCATTTTTTAGATGGAGCAAAAATGTAGCTGCCTCTTATTGTCCTTAGTTCGACAAATGGTAATTTTTGTGCTTGAGTGTCCATAGACTTGTTCTTATCCTTTTTTCTAGGCCTCTGTCTCAGCCAACACCATTTGCCCTTCATCATTCTGGCAGTAGTGATGTGGACCCCGGGTCTGGTGATTCCATTAGTCTGGCTAGATCGATCAGCAAAGACAGTCTCGCTTCAAACATCGTTAATGTAACTCCGAAAAATCAGCCCCATCCTCCATCAGCGAAAACTAACGGGAAGAGCTTGCTGAACAATGTTGAAATAGAGGATGAAGACGAAGAGCTTATTGCAATCATCAGAGCTGAAGACAGGCCAAACCGCGGTGATGTCGAATTGCAGAATGCGGCAGCCAGGGTGCCCAGCATAGTTGCAACTGCGTGGCCTCCGAAAACAAATAGCGAGGCTTCGGAAAGCAAACCAGACAGTTTTTACTTGGAGCCTTTAATGCCTGCCATTCTAAAACCAGCAAAGGAAAAACAGATCATCAATAAAGAGGATGAGTGTGGGGAGGGGAAGCAAAGGAGTTTTGTAACAAAGAGATTAAATGAAGGACACTTGCCTTCGATCCGCAAGAAAACAAGCAGCAGTCATGGTGAGCATGACCTCAATAGGACTTTTACTCCAATTTCTAGTTCTGATTTCACTCCAGTTGCAGACCCTGGTGCTGCCGATTCGGTGGCACTGCTGGAGGCAGGTTTAGAAGCTTCCAGACCTTTGGCGACTAGTAGTTTAGATCCTTCCGCTCAGGAGCTATCTGCTGGAGGTTTTTTTCTTCATGCTGCTAAATCTGATGACGACATAGCAGGTAAAGTCAACGTAAGTTATGTGAAAAGTCTCAATTCGCATCTTACGGATACAACGTGGACTATGGTGAGACAGGACTCCGATTCGGATCTCTTAGACCTAGAAGACGCTGATCAGGACTTGGTAGGCATAGACGACCACCCTATAGTCGCTAAATACATTGGTGAGGAAGAATCTGCGAAATTGCAAGAAGATATGAAGGTAAAAGAACATGAAGATAAGGACGATGCTAGTGGACGCTCCAGCCCGTGTTTGAGCACAATTTCTCAAGTCAGCAGCGTGTCGGTGACGAGCGGGAGTGTCCGAATGACCAATTTTGCCGAACGGAAGCTTCAGAGACTCAACAGCTATGAAGCAAAGTCCAGCACAAGTAGTTCACAAAAGACCACACCGGATGGCTCAGAAAGCTGCCCGGCACCACTAACCACGTGGAAACAAAAGCGAGAGCAAAGCCCCAACAGACAAAACAAAGATAACGTTAATCTTTTGGCCTCTGAGCTGGTGCAGCTTCACATGCAGTTGGAAGAGAAACGCCGGGCCATCGAAGCTCAGAAGAAGAAGATGGAAGCCTTGTCAGCAAGGCAGCGATTAAAACTGGGCAAGGCAGCTTTCTTGCATGTTGTTAAGAAAGGGAAATCTCCTGATGTTCCACAGCCTCTTAAACCAGAACATTTTGGAAAAGAATATTCTCGGCACAACGGTGAGGACTTAGATGAAGTTTCTTTGGGTTCCAAATCCGAGGAGTTTCTTGTAAAAGAGGAGGAGAGGGAAGAAGCACTTAATGATTCTCAAGAAGTAACGAAAATAAAAATGCAAGAAAGCCTGGCTTTTGCTGAGCAACATAAACCAAAAGACTCTGCTGCTATACATGATTTGGAAAAAAGTAAAATTATTTCTGTTGCCCTTCTAGAAGACAATGTTACTGAAGTGGATATAAATGAATGTGATCTTTCTATTGAAAAACTAAATGAAACAATCAGTACGCTTCAGCAAGCTATACTAAAGATTTCTCAGCAACAGGAACTACTTATGAAATCTCCGTCAGTGCCATCCCCAGGAACCAGAAGTAACTCTCAGGACCAAAAGATAAAACCGTCGATTCATTTTGTTGAGCCCCTGTCTCCAACTGGAATGAATAGTCTGCGTAAACCACCTCGATTCGGTCAAGGAAGGAGTCCTCGATCGGCAAGACCGGCTGATCTGAAAGTCACTAAAGACAGGCAACAAAATTCAACACGTGTTAAAACCCCAACACCAAGCCTCGAGACCTTGCCACACTTAAGACCATTTCCACCCAATAGCTTGTCAAAGACACCAACAGAAATCAGCTTGGAAGGCAGTCCTGATCTTGGAAGTGGTTCTCAAGAAAAGTGTTTCTTTGACACCTATAGACTTCACGATGAGAGCAATCAACGGGCGCTTGTTCTCTCCACCTCCAAAGATGCAAATATTATTTCTGAAATGAGCAAAGAGGTGAATAACGGCTTCAAGGAAACAGGGTTGAATTCTTCTGATGGCTCAGGAAAAGAAAATGTCCCGGTGGATGAGCCGCTGAGGAGCAAGGCTAATCTCATTGAAGTAGACTTGTCTGACTTAAAAGCTCCAGATGAAGGAGAACTTGAGAACCAGGATAGCTCTACAGATATAATTAGTGAAGGTGATCAGAAGTCTGGTGTGGGTTTTTTCTTCAAGGTAAATACATTTATCTTTCTGTACTTGGTTATCGGTACACATTTGCCCAGCATTGGAACTGGTTTTGTCCATTTCATTCTCCAGTCTGCTGGCGGAACGCAGTGCATCGGGGTTGCGATAATAGCAACTTAAGAAACAGCATTGTAAAAGAATTGCTTGGAAAAAGAAAAAGGTTTTAACTACATACATTAAGTCCTGATTCCTGTTAACTTTGCTAGGAACCAGGATTAACCTTGCTTTCCTTCCCTTAGATTTTTTTCTATCTGAGAAGCAGGCAACCATACAAAACAGAGGCATTGTAAATACTTAGCACAAAAGAATCACAGAATGCAGGAGAGGAATTGATCATTTTGAAATCCCAGCATTCTGTGAAGCTCTATCAACCGAAAGAAAAAATTCTGACAGAACACGGGTCTCTGGTAAAAGCCTGTTGAACAAATTTTAAAACTTGTCGGGGAGCTGAGAGTCTGAACTGAACTCTGTTGAGTTCTGGTTTTTTTTTTTTTTGCATTTGCACCCAAATTGCTCTTAATTTTGAGCAGCCTAAAAGTCAGGGGCTCTCATGGAGAATTTGGCTGTAGGGCTGTGGAGGCAGGTGGAAAATGAGGTGCCTCGGTGCGCTGTTGGCAGAAGCTACTGTTTTTCATGCAGCTTTTGGTTTTGTCTCACAGCGATAGCGTATTTGGCTCGTGACCAAGATGTATTCAGTTAAAGCAATTTTTGTCATTCTGCACCTAAATGGCTTGGGTGAAGAGGTGTTGTTAAGTTGGGGGGGTTT
>NW_009725742.1:21660-33652 GCF_000703405.1 Apaloderma vittatum
GTGCTATTTCGATTCTTTAAAACTCTCATCCCGATGACTTTTGCAGGATGAGCAGAAAGCAGAAGATGAGCTAGCGAAAAAACGTGCAGCATTCCTTTTGAAACAGCAGCGCAAAGCTGAGGAGGCTCGGATTCGGAAACAGCAGCTGGAGGCTGAAGTTGAACAAAAAAGAGACGAAGCTCGGTAAGAACACATGGAGAAGAGTCCTTTTTTTTTAACCTTTAAGATGAGGAAAACTGTTGTATGTTGAGTATAAGGTTGTGTTTGCTTTTCAGTCGCAAAGCGGAGGAGGATCGAATACGGAAAGAAGAGGAGAAGGCTCGAAGAGAACTGATCAAGCAAGAATATCTAAGGAAAAAACAGCAGCAAATTTTGGAGGAGCAAGGGCTTGGAAAGCCTAAATCAAAGCCCAAAAAACCCCGGCCAAAGTCGGTCCATCGTGAAGAATCTTACAGTGATTCAGGGACAAAGTGTTCTTCCACACGTAAGAACTTGGATTTGTTTGCTCTCACCGTGTCTGCAAATCTGCTTTAACAAAATATGCTTCACATTTACTCTTTTCTTTCCTAGCTGATAATTTGAGCAGTGCTCAGTCTGGTTCCAGTCTTTCTTTGGCCTCGGCAGCAACGACCGAACCCGAAAGCGTACACTCCGGTGGCACGCCATCGCAGAGGTACAGAGATAGGCTCCGGTTTAACTTTTTTATTTTTGTTCTCTGTTATGAAATAGTGTTGGGATTCAGCGTTGCTTTTTTCTGATCACTGGTGTGGAGGCACAGTAGTAGTAAGTGAGTTCATCTTCTGGTTTATGTGGCTGCCAACTCCAATGTTCTGTACAAACTTCCAATTTTGTTTTGCTTCCACTCAAAGGAATAATAGAATTTTGCTTGGATAATCTAGTGGGGAGAATCTGATTGTTCTGGAGGAAGAAAAGGGACAAAGCCTGTTCCAGTCAGGGCCAGTCGCTGGTGAATTTATTTAAGGTTGAAGGGAAAAACCCCAAAATCTTGGCATAATTTTAAATATTTTTGTATTCCCTCCGGCCTCAGAGTTGAATCGATGGAGTCCTTACCAATCCTGAGCAGAAATCCTAGCAGAAACACGGAAAGAGATTGGGAGAACGCTTCGACGGCATCTTCTATTGCTTCAGTGGCAGAATACACAGGTGACTATTTTGGTTTCCTTCGAGCGTTTGTGATGAAGAACAAGTCATCAGAAGCTGTGGTGTGTTCAGTGTGACACCTTGTTGGGTCTGTTTTGGTCTGGTTTATTTGTCTAAAAGCAAGTTATTGTAGAAAAATACTTGAGGGTTTCTGATCATGAAAATCTTAATGTTCGTAAACGGAGGGCAAATAATTTTTGCTTGTTCATCTTCCTTAGGTCCCAAATTATTTAAGGAACCCAGCAGCAAATCAAACAAGCCTATTATTCACAACGCTATATCTCACTGCTGTCTTGCTGGAAAAGTGAACGAACCACACAAGAATTCGATATTAGAGGTAAACCTTAAAATATGAAATTATTAACACACAATAAAAACGTGTCTGTACTGCTCATTTTGTAACCCCGCTGAGGTGTTGTAACAAATACCATTTCCTAAGACGTGCCTGTACTGAGGATCCTTGACTTCCCGGGACAGTACAGACTCATGGAAAACATGATCCTGTAGTAAGAGTTCAACTTGTAAGGATGGAAAATCTGGCATTTTAAAATGACCTAGCATTTTAAATAACCCCCTTGGCATGCTTATTTAGCTATATGGGAGGGAAAGCTTAAAGCTTGGCATAATACAACACTTTTCACTGAGGACAATCTACCTGTGTGTGTGTTTGTTTCGTTTTGACGCAGGAACTAGAAAAATGTGATGCCAACCACTACATCATTTTGTTCCGCGACGCTGGCTGCCAGTTCAGAGCACTTTATTGCTACTATCCCGACACCGAAGAGATCTACAAGCTGACTGGAACGGGGCCAAAGAGCATCACCAAGAAAATGATTGACAAACTCTATAAGTACAGTTCGGACAGAAAACAGTTTAACGTGATTCCAGCCAAAACCATGTCTGTCAGCGTGGATGCTCTTACAATTCACAACCACTTGTGGCAAGCCAAGCGACCTGCAGTGCCAAAGAAGACTCAGACTCGGAAATGACGCTGATTTCTTGGGGAGAAGATTGCCCAGGGGGCTTGCGTCGGAAGAAGACACGGTTACCGTTTGCCTCCAGTTTGGTCTGAAAGGTGCAGAACCATGAACAGTTTTTAAGAAGCTTCTAGACAGAAACCGTGGGTGCAAGTTACTAAGAATGAAGGACCGTTGCCAGTGTTTTTCTATGAATGATAAATCTGCTGTTACACCCAATGCTGACTACTGTGGCTTTCAACTAATGAGGGACTGTGCATGTAGCAAGATCTTCTAACAAGTGAATTTCCTTTTACTTGAAGTTTTTCATCGGTACAAATTGGGATTAATTTAATTCTGTTTCCTCTCCGCCTCATTGGCTCCTTTTCCCTGTCATTCTTCAAGTTGGCAAGTTCCAAACTTCAACGGGAGGATTGAACGGATCTTGGGTGAAGTGGTTTGGGTTTGGTTTGGTTTGGGTTTTTTAAACGGTCTTTAGGGAAACCTTCCTTTCAGACTTTTTTGAGGACCTGTTTAATACATCAAATTGTTGTACTGTATCTACTGCCAACGTTAGGTCCAGCTCTCAGATTTCTGAAAAAAGCCCCAACTTGTGCTGCTCAGAACAGAGTTTACTTGCAGTATCTGTTTAGGATAAGTATTGCAAGGATTGCAAAAGCCAGTCTCTTTTTTTTTTAAAAAAAAATAAAGAAAAATCATTCGCAAACGTAAAGATTTCTGGAATACAATCACGAAGAGGCATACAGGTGCTACTTGCTGGAATATGCCTGGCTGAAACTTAAAGGCGAGCTGAATGGAGCACAGTGATTACCGATTTCAGTTTCAGGTAGTGTCCTAGAGATTTGTTTGCTTTAATAAAGGTGGGTTCTGGTAGGTATAGAACATTTCCACTCTGAGCACGCTACTCCTGTACGATGGTGCACTTAACGATCACAAATTTTAATGTTTTTATTACATCATGAAATGTAATTCTACTTTCTCTGTCCTGTCTTTCTTCTGAATGAGCAGCATGCTCTAAAATGAAGAGTGTGTTCTGGTTTGTTTTTTTATTTTGGGTGATAGATTAATATATATTGAATTTGTTTTCCTCATCGAAAAGCAATTTTTAAACAGAGACATTTGCTTTCGGTTCAAAAGCCCAAATAAGTCGAATGGCTTGGATTTCTTTTCATGTTGAAATATTAAATCTTGAGTTATGACCTTAAAAGTCTTTGTGTTTCAGCAGATTAAATTGTTGTCCGTGGTAACAGGGTATATTTGTGGTTCAGCTCCATTTTTGTTTTTTTTAAATACTCCCAGTTCTCATTTTTGGCCCTGGCTACACTTCCGAGTACGTTTCTGCAGCTCTTAACCTCATTTAATCTGCTAACGTGCGCCTGCTACATCCAGTTGTGACACTACTACCTGAGGGTCGTGTAGTCTTAGAACTTTGGTTTGCACATGTTTACTTTTATTTGAAGTGTTACTTGAATCTGTATCTCTGAAGTGCAAAAAGCACTCCACCATCCCGGCGATGAACTGAGCTCTAAGATACAACGCAGTGTAATTACTAAACTCGGAGAATAACGGGGAATTCCGAAGAGTTCTGTACATAAGGGGGAAAGAGGGTACGTAATCAAGTGCTGACTAGATAGAGCAAAGTGAAGGTCTTCCATTGCAATCTCTCCATTTTTTTATTATTGCCCCCCCCTCCTTCCAGTACTCCTTGACTAGGCTGCTGCAACTTTGTAAATTATGTTAGATAGTTTGCTGCTTGTAAATAATTAAAGGCTTTATGGTTTCTAAAGTGCTAAGTATTAAACACCGTCATGAGTGTAACTTTTGTTACCATGCTTTTCATGCTTGTGCTTTATTTCTCACTGTTTGATATTATATACCATATTTATTTTATGAAACACTGAAATTTAATAAAAATCATTAACTGATTTCCTTTTTATTTCACGTGGACTTTTGTTGTTGTGACACTTCATCCCCTCAAAGAACTAATATGCTTTAAAGATGTGCTGTCCTGTGTCTCGTGGTGCTCTTAGGAAGCTTCACCTGCAAGTAGAACTTTAGGACGAGAGTTTAGTTCTCCTGACCCGGATCGCAGGGTGCAAGAATTTGGACAAAACGCTTTCAGAAAGTTGGAAGGGACTTTTAACAGTCCCTTTAAGGATTTATTTCATCAGCCTGCAGACTCTCACGTCTGGCTGGTGGGTTTTCTCTGATCTGTGTGTTCAGTTAGCGGCAGAATTTTGGAAGCACCAAGGGAATTTCTTTTGTTGGACTCTTCCCCGTTAGCTTGCCTGCCATTTGTAAAGACAAATTGCCTCAGGAATTGAGAAGGCAGCTGGTTGGTTGCAGTTTTTCAAAGAAGATGATCCTTGCTTGTAGAGATTTAAAACAAATATCAGGGATTCGAGTGATTTGTACTTTGCTGTATTTCACTGAGGCTGAGGTACCGTTGCCCAGAGCAGCAACTGGAATAAAAGAAGGTGGCGGCACCTTTAGTGTCCTCCTGGATCTCGTTGCCCTGGATCAGCTCCTTGCTTTTCCTGCTGCAAGGAGGCTTTGTTTGCTACTGGAAACACTGGGAGAGGGAGAAGAGGCCCTGAGTTTTTCATCTCTGGGCAGCATCAGTCCCAGGCTGAGGCTGGGAGAGGAAGTGGAGGGATAATTTTCTAAGAGATTACGTTGTCTGAAAAATCTGAGGTTGAGTTTTAGCTATTGGAATAATATTAATCTCAAATGCTTAAGCTTAAACTGCTCATTAAGTTTGTTTTTTACCAGGATGGAGCCAGGCTTAGTGGGGCAACAGCAAGCATGACCAGCTTCAGTTCCAAACCCTTCCAGGGGTTCTCGTTGGGCTTCCTGGGAGTTTGAGCAGGAGGAGAGGGCTGGAGCTTTAGGTACGACCACAGTATCAGCTTTTCCTACTGACTGGAGAAGGGAAATACACTCCAGCTGCCTAAAAACAAAGGATTTTTTTTTTATCCACCAAGTTTTTTGAAGGTGTGCCTAAGCCAAACACTCCGTAAGCCTTTTGTAGCGCTCTGGGAGGGGACCGCAGCACGCTCGATGTATTCCCTCTGAGCCACAGAATTAGTTTCCTGGGTAGAGTGCTATGAAAATAGATCTCTCTGTGATCTCTCCATTTCTTACAAACAATAAACACAAGAATGTACATCTTTAAAGTGCTTTTAAATGCAGTTTCTTTCCCTCCAGCTTTCATACATCAGTCTGTCGTGTGTTACATGCTGTTTGCATTTGTAGTTAATGTGTCTGTCTCATTTCCATCACGCTCTCTGGTTGAGTTTAGGCAAGAATAATCGTGACTTTTGGAAATACTGACTTACTTTGAAAGCCTTGGTACAGTTCAACGCTATCTGCTGAGCTGCTGGGATGATTGAGTGTGCAAAAACATTTGAATAAATCTGACTTTTCTCCCCACCACACTGCAGAGTTAGGAGTGTAGAAACTGGTGATACCTTTGGAGTTTCCACTTACTGCAACCCCTGGGTTGGGGCTGTAGTACAGAGTGACACGAGGGAGTTCTCAGGGCTTGAGTCTTCCATTCCTTTGGGGTTTTTTTTCTCCCCACAAGTTTTCAGAACTGATCACTAGAGGCAGCATCAGAACTCCCAACTCCTCTCACTTAGTTCTGTCAGGTTTTGGTTGGGGTGGGGTTTTTTGGGGGTGAGTTTTTTTTGTTTTTCCAGATACATCAACAACCACGATGTGTCATCTCTGCTCTGAACTTCCTGGGAATTCGGCAGCTCTCGCGCTTCCCACCAGCAGGATCCTACCTGGGGTTTTTCTTGAGTCGTACGTCAGTCAGGCAGGTTCTAACAGTTGTGTACAAAGCTGTTACCTGTGCTCTGCTTGTCCAGTGGAACAGCCTTTGGTTAATTAGAGGTTTAAATCTAATTAATTCAGAGCAGCGGGGTGGGATGCAGGTGGCTGCGTTGCAGCAGGGCAGGGCAGGTAAGTCACGGGGTCCAGTTTCGACAGCGGGTTCTTCGATTGGGATCCCAAATCCTCCGGCTCCTGGCAAGGCTGGTGTTCCTGCGACGCTCCGAGGACGCCCCTCCAGAAAGTGGCACGTGAAGAAGATTTTTTGAGAGACCGAATTTGCACACATTTTTTTTTCCCTGCTGTGTTACATGTGCAGAAGTGGAGAAATCCGTGAAGGATTTTTGTGGAGGAGGTGTTTTGTGTGTGCTCCTGTTAAGTGAAAGCTTTTATATAAATATTCTTCAGGAAGGTTTGAAATTGAGATCTTCACGTGGTCAACTCGAGTATGTTTTTTAGATGTCTAAAATAAAAATACATCTTTCGACATATTAAAGCCAAAAAAAAAAAAAAATTGAATTCTTGTCCTCACTTCGATGTTTCATTATATAAAGACTGAGTATTAAAAATTTGAAAAAAAGTTTGCTTCATCTTACCGCTGTAATTTATTTTTTTCTGGTGTTCCATGTATATTATGATACACTTAAAACTTCCACGGGTGGCAAGTGTGGTCGTGGATTTAACAGGTCGTTGCAGCAACTAAGGAACATCGATGTGACGTGTCGCAAGAGATCCCCCGCGGGTCAGCGTGAGCAGTCGGAATCTGAAGTCACGTTTAATCCGTGCGCTTCAGAAGGGAAGAGGACGGTGTGTCTTGACTCGTTTTCTGCCAGAAGGGTGTGATGTACGTTGTTACAGTCCTTCATCTCACGCCACGGATGTACCAGAGTTACAGGAGGAATTTTTTACATCATGAAATGGGGGTGTATTGCCCACATTGCATTTAAAATTCTGCGCTTAAGAGCACGGCTCGAGACAATGAACTACTATTGCTGTCTTGTAAGTAAAAAATATTTAAGGGTGTGGGGTTTTTTTAAATTTTGTTTGGATACATTGTCAGTATAAAGCTATTATATACACAAAATATTTCTCTTACGGTTCTGAGCTTTCTGTTTGCTGGTATATTTGAGGATTGTTTTGGTTTTAGATGTTTTGAAGGTCACATGGTTCAATGTGCTTGTGAAAAAGTATTATTTGCTCCTCTGTTCCAAGTGATAAGTTAAACTAACTTTAAAAGATAGATACACCAAACAAAATTTTAAAAAGCCATCCCTACCACTTTAAACTTTCTTCTAGAGGAACATGTTGTTTGTTTAATCTTGATCTGCTCTGTGAGGGTGACCGTTAGCTATTTGCCAGGGATTTGGGAGCTTTTGTGTGTGTGCAGAAAAGAACTGAAAACTTGAAACTGCAGCGTTCTGCAGAGCCAGGCAATGCCCAAGCTCTCCACAGTGAACTGTGTTAATTCGTGTTAAAAGAACGGTGTTTTAAAGACCTTTCTTACAATTCTGGTCTATGTTTAATGTTTGTATGAGAACTGGGAACATTTTGCTATTAAAGGAAAAGCTTATGCATTAGTAACGAGCTTAATTTTTCACACTCGTGTTCACGTTTCCCAATCCAGCTACAAGTCTTTTCTCTTTTGTCTGTAAAACAAGATTAGATGCTAATCCATGACAAGAAATAATCTGCCCGTGTTTATCCAAGCACGTCTTTGTCTTGTTCCCCAAGAAGTGAGTTTTCTCTCCCTCCAGAACCCGGACAAAGCTCCGTTTGTATCCAAACACTTCAACTACACTTTCTGCTTCGGGGCTTTTCCAAATGTGACCAGTCAGAAAATGGTTCGGGATCTCCGAATATCATTCAGGAAGCGATGCCCAATGTTACCCAGTTTCACTAGCGCTGAATTTAGCCGCCAATAAAATGAATGTGATGGCAGTAAAAGCCTGAAACATTTATCAAACATACACTAGTATTTCAGTAGTTGAACTACATTAAAAACAGCCTGTGTGGCAAAAGGATAAATTCCAGAAACTGAAAAACTCTTTACGGTGAGTCTTTCAATTGCGAAACGAAAATCGAGCTACCTTTGCTCTAATCCCTTTTTTATTTTTATGTTTATTTTGTGGGATTGATTCTTTCCATCCACGTTTCAAGATTCTACTCTGTTAGTTGCAGGATCACTGGATGGATTTATTTGTCTGTCTGTGCTAAATGTAAATCAATTTTCAAATTGCATCTCCGTTCTGACACGTCCCTCTGAACTTGTTCAGAAATAACATATTTTTATTGGGGGGGAAGCTCTGGGGAAAGTGCCGTAAATTGCTGTGTGCAGCAGGGATGATTAAATATTCAATCTACAGCATTTGTTAAAATTCAAATGAGGCACTTGAAAGAGCGACTGGAAGCAGGCAAAGCTCACAGACTTACCGTGGCATCGCACAGAACCTTACCAAAGAGAAAAATTTACTTCTTTTGGCTGCTTGTCTTTCAGGGAATGATTGTAAAAACTGAATTATTGGTAACATAAAAAAATCCTGCAGGTTTTTGGTTTCTGTTTCCCAGCCACATCACCGCCATGCTTTTGGGTGGTTTTGTTTGTTTTTTTTTTTTCCCCTTTTAATGTATATTAGATTTTTCTCTTCTAAAAGTTTTTTTTTTTCAATGTTAGAAGCTAATTTTTCGCAAAGCTTTACATTAATTTTGGTTCATTTTGCAGTAGTGTTTCCTCCTTTCTTTATGGCGTCTGTTGGTGGGGGAGTGGAAGCAAGATAAAACACAGGTGCAACCAGGTGAAGAACCTCCTCCAGCGAAGCTATGAAATCCTCTTGCCAAGGTGGAGTTCATACTCTCTCTTTAAAAATAATAGTTTTAAAAAAATAATTTCAACAGAGACCCAGCTTCTTGCTCTCCTCCTGGGTGCATTTACAGCAAGAGGACTCAATGGCTTTCACATTTCATTTAATTCTAGCATTAACATCCATCTACACCTTTGCTATTCAAGGTATGGCGTTTGTGTCCTTCTGTATGATTTTAAATAAATACAATTTTTACAGCATTTTCTTGCAGTGTCTAATTAAAACGAGCCATCGCTGCCTGCATCTGATCTCAAAAGTTAAAATCAAGCTGTGACATCTGCTCTAGTAATGGATTCTTTCTGGAAATGCTGCAGTCAAGGAAGAAGTTTGGAGGTAGAAGGATAGGTACTGCATCCTGGCTCAACAGCAGGAAAAGAAATAGCCACAAGGTTTAATGTATTTGTTGAATCGTAGAAAAGAAGGTTGAAATAAATTAATTAAATGGCCTTTAACTGCACTGTTGGAGTTGTATTTTTAACTGAAACACAAGAGCAAACCTAACGTGCCTTTTCTACATTCATGCACAAAGAGTTCTGAAAGCTGAGATTAAAAAAAAAAAGTTTTCCTGTCCCAGTTTTGGACGAGCTGCCTTGAAACACGAGCTCATGAGGGTTAGGACTTTGGCACGGATTTTTTGAACACGAGCTTGCTCCCAGAATAAAGACAGCAGCCTCTGCTGTTGCTGCATGCAGCTCGTTTATTTAATTTTTACAGAAATGTGAAGCATCTTCACAGTAATTGTACAAAACCATCTCCAGGTGGCTGGCTGCCGCGCATCCCAGCAAAGCAGCTCACAAAATTCTGGGCTCGCAGAGGAAAGGGGCGGCCAGGGGGGGAGTCGGATCTGCCGGTAAAAAATCCATGCACGAGCTCACGGTGAGACACGGCGGGTCTCGCTCAGGGGAAAGAAAAGTGTCACGGCCCATAGAGATTGAAGTCAAAAGGGGTATAACAAGAAATAAAGATACTCTTGTCATTTGTTTTAATATTTGGGTTTTACTTTAATGCATGAGATATAGATTTAGTCCATATGGAGCGTACGAAACCCTTAGTGGACGTGGAACATGCGATGGAGCCGGTTGCTGGCAAATCTGAAAATATTGCAGCTGTTGTTTCTGCATTCCCCTCCTTGCCAGGGCCTGTCATATCTCTGCACTGGAACACAACTGTTTCCTTTGGGAAAAATGTATTTTTCCAGGTTTAGTTCCTGCACTGGGAAGACCTAGCAGTTGTTTTCCTCTCCCCATGGCAAGCACAGGACTGGAGTCGTGCCAGGGGAAGGTCCTCTGTGCCTGCCCCAGCCCTTTGATAGGCAGAAACAACTCTTCTTCATGCATCAACGTTTCCAGGACCATTAAAAAAATAAAATGCTTTTGGTGTTGTTTGTTTGGTTTTTTGGTTTGTTTTTTTTTTTTTTTTTTTTACATTAGTATCATTACTGAGTCTAAAGAATTAGAAAAATTAAACATTTGCTCTCAGACTTGCATTGACCACAGGTAAGATATCTACAGTATTTATTCCAACATCCCCTTAGAATGTCTGCTATAAATTTACACCATAGAAAGGATGTATGCAAAAACGCGTATGGTTTGTACACATAGCTTTCTTTTTAAATACATATATTTATACCTTAAACAAACAGAAGCATTGTCAAAATGCAGTAATAGCCAGGGTTGTTGTTTTGATAGTATCTCAAACCACATATAGGCTAGACCTCTTTTGGTACAGGGCTTTCCACTCCCCGTGAATTACCTCCTCGAATTAAGGGAAAATTAAGAATCTTTTGTGCCTACCGAGGGACAAGGGGCACCCGACAGACCCCGCGGCGCTGGGGATTTGGCACATCATGCCCGGGGCTGGGCGGCTTTAGGCCTCAGCCTGCTGGGCTGACCCAGGGCCACTACCATGGCAGCCAGTGAATTAGAAAAAATTTTTAAAAAAAATAATTAAAACCTTGTGTTCTGAGCAGTTAAACAAGTGCAGATTGTCACACAGTCTGCGCCACTTGGGGTTTGTTGTTGCTGTTTGGTAGTTATTGTTTTTTAAACCTGCAATACTGCTTTGTTCTGCTCTTCCTTGAAAGCAAAGTGGGGACTGAAAACTCACCTCTGTGATATCTAGACAATTAAATAAATTAATTGACACCTGAAGAGGCATTTCTGGAGTTAGCTTGAGGCTTTAGGTTAACACAGACCCAACAGGTGCTTTTGTACTTCAGCTGCGCTCACTTTTTTTAGTCTACACCAGCAACATTTTTTTTTCCTTTTAATTGTTATTTTTGGCATGCTAAGTTACAAATAAAAATAAATAAACAAAACAAGAAAATAAAGACCGACCCCTAAACCCACCACCCAGGCAACAGAAAACCTTTTTCCCATTTTCTGGAGGCGATGCCTGGCTCGGTACAGGTCCTGCCCTGGGCACCCTCCTGCCCCACACACCCCCATAGGATGGGCAGGATGTCCCCAGGGACATCTCACCAGCTGCTTAAAACTGTGACTTTTTTTTGATTTTTTTTAAAACATTTTTTTTTCTTTTTTGTAAACAGTTTTTATTGGGGTTGTCAGGTGGAAGGAACGGTGAATGCTTATGGAATAAACCATTCAGCTGGCAGCGGGTCAGGGATGGCCAATGGGATTTCATGGCAACATTGTGCTTTACTGGCTCTCCATGGCAAAAAAAAAATCTCATTGGAGTTTTAACGTATGAATGTAAACGTGTATAAAGTTAACAATTTGGTTTTTTCACATGGCAGCTGGATTAAACCAGGCGAAGCTGCTCGGCCACAGGGTTTTGCTGGGTTATGAGGTTGAGTGAGGATGGAGAGAGTTGCTGGGGGGGGACAGGACCCAGGGGAGGGGGAGAGAAGAGGGGAAGCCACAGCTGGAACAGCGCCAGACCTCAAAGTGCCTCTGGAAGGGGTTGAGCTGAGATGCGGATCCACAGCACGCGATGGTGCATGGCCCCGGCCAGTCTGTCCTGTCCTACCCTGCCATGGGCACCCAAGGCCACGGTGCCACAGGGCTCGGGCTAGAGCCGGGCACGCACGCCAAGAGGCATTGCCGTGGGGCAGGCACGGCTTTTGGTTCACCGGGGTTTGGCACGGTTCGGTTTGTGAGATGCTGAGCCGTGCTGGAGGCAGCGCAGACCCCCACCACAGCA
>NW_009725743.1:0-280 GCF_000703405.1 Apaloderma vittatum
TGGTGAATCTCTGCTGCAAGGACAGGCTGCAAGAGCTGAGATTGTTCAGTCTTGTAAAGAGGAGACTCCAGGGGGACCTAATAGCTGTCTCCCAATACCTGAAGGGAACCTACAGGAAGGCTGGGGAGGGACTTTTGACAAGAGTGTCCAGCAGTAGGACAAGGGGAAATGGATTGAAGGAGAATAGACGTAAATTAGATCTTAGGAAGAAATTCTTCAGTACGAGGGTGGCAAGACTTTGGAATGAATTTCCCAGCGACGTTGTGGCTGGCCCCTCCCC
>NW_009725743.1:378-943 GCF_000703405.1 Apaloderma vittatum
CCTCTAAGGTCCCTTCCAGCCTAGGCCATTCTATGATTCTATGATTCTATGACATGACATGGCCGTCAGAGTGCTGGCAAGACAAGCACAGGGGAGGTTCAGTTCTTTTCCCTCAATTAATGCACCTTCTCAAAATTCACCTTTTCGTAGGATAGACATTACAGTCACTTTTTACTGAAAGTTTTAAAACATTTCAGCTGGTAAGAAGATGTTGTACTTTTTTAAGTGCCAAATGCAGTTCCCAGGTTTTCTAGGCAGGGCTCCCTGGTCTGACTGTAAACACCCAGTGCAAACCTCTAGGGCTGTATCTGAGATACTTTGTGTGGCTTGTAAAGGGCCACTTCCTCTCTTGGCCCAGAGCTAGGGTCTCACTAGTACTAGGCCCCGAGGATACTCGGGAGGCTGGTTAGATCAGTGGTTTGAGCACGGTGCTGGCAGCAAGGACCAACACCAAGGTCGCGGGTTCGATTCCCACTTCGTCCCGATGTGTTGCCAGGTCTAGTAGAGAGGTGGCGTCCCTGCTCAAAACAGGGAGGTTGGACTAGATGATCTCTAAGGTCCCTTC
>NW_009725743.1:1100-1625 GCF_000703405.1 Apaloderma vittatum
AAAGATGAACCCGTGGCTGGCTAAGGCTGAGCCTGTCAGTAAAATGATAAGATAGGAACACCTCTTAGCCCACGGAAGAGAGAGAAGCCCAGGCTGCAGGCAGGACTTTTGAAAAATCACGGGGAACTCTCACTGGAGCAGTTTCCTGTGAAGGACTGCAGCCCAAGCTCACGGTCGGGTGGATTGCTCCTCGTAAGGGGACTCACATTGGTCAGTTTGTGACAATCGCCCTTTGTGAGATGACTCACGTTGGGGAAAGGTGCGTGAAGATTGTCTCCAGGGAGAGGGACCCCAAAATGGCCCAGGGGAATCATGGAATCAGAGAATTTTAGCGATTGGAAGGGATCTTGAAAGATCATCTATTCCAAACTCCCTGCCAGCTCAGGTTCCCCTAGGGCAGCCACACAGCGTCCAGTCTGGTTTTGAAAATCTCCAAAGAAGGAAACTCCACAACCTTTCCGGGCAGCTTGTGCCACAGCTCTGGCACCCTCATCGGAAATAAATTCTTTCATCATGTTGAGGTCG
>NW_009725744.1:0-7192 GCF_000703405.1 Apaloderma vittatum
ACGTTGGGCAGGCAGGGGGCTGGCAAGGTGCCGGCACCAGCCTGGGCCACGGTTCATGGTGGCCTCTGTCACCGTATGGCGACGGGAAAGCCCCGTGACGCCGTCCTGACGGGCAGAGCCTCACCGCGCAGCAGCTGCTGACACGACCAGACAAACCTCACAGAGTTCGTCACGTCAAGGTGTGTGGAACCTTGGAAATAATTACATTTCTTCAGTCCTGACTTACAGGTGAAGCTCATGGGAAAGCGACAAAAGGAAGCGACGTGGGGAAAAAGTATTGAAACTTCATTTAACTCTTGCATCTCTGGAAAAGCAGCAGAGATAATCCCTTCCCTCTCAAGGGTTTTGGCTAGGATCACGCTTGGCTCGGCTGAAGCACAAGAAAACCTAAAGGAGCTGATGATAAAACTTGTGAGAGATGTGAGAGAATAAAAGCAAGACGCCACCCGTGTAATGACTCTCCCACACCCTCCAAAGTCAACTCAATACTCCTTGAAGTCTGGTCACTGCTGCGGAATTTGCAGACGACGTTAGTTTGTGTTCTGTGCAAGTCCAAGCCCAAAGCACAGGGGAGGCAGGAGCAGAGCCCCACGCGAGCTGAGCTGCCTCCATCGATCACGGCCCTGCCGGGGGCTGTAACGCACCAGCAGCCCCCTCCCTCGCCATTAATCCACGAGTGCTTTGTCATTAAACACACGTCACATCGAGAGATTACATTTCAATTAAGCATTGTATCAAGAGTCCAATTAGCACAAGGACTGCTAGAACTAGGTTGGCGCTGTATCTGGAGCTCATTTTGTTTTGCCATTTAATTTTGGACAGATTATTTAAAGTCAGCGTTGTTGCCTCACTGTACTGGTTAATTAGTCAAAATGGCCTTTTCTATAGTTTAAGGAAAATATGCAAAGGTGATGGTACAAGGTCTTACTTCCTCATTGAAAAAAGTCAAGGCAAGTTCTAAAAATAAAAGTGCAAGTTCTTTGTGTGCAAGCCTTGCTCCTCGTCCCTTCCTCTAAAAGCGTCATCCCTGCAAATATCCTTAAAAAAATTTCACTGTATGGTCCTGCAACTTCAGAATTCACAGTCAGTCAATATTGTTAATGCACCTTGTTAATTTGATAGGATTTGTCAGGTAACTCCACTGGAAAATTATATAAAACTGTTCCAGATGAACAGATGATAGTGACATGAATTAAAGTGATAGAACAATAGTGGAATATAAACCAGAAATGACACCCAAAGTGGCTGTTGATTTATTGCCATCCTGAGTTTGGTTCTGGGCTTCCATGTATATTAGTGCTACAAATCTGGGTCCATTTAGCAGAGAGATGCTCATACATACATCACCAGCTCCTGCTCCAAGCCAAGGTCACTCCCCATTGCATCAATCTTCTCCGCAGAGGCTACTTCACCACGCACGGGTTTTGTAACCATCTCAGATGTAACACACTTCCTCCTCTTTCATCTTTTTTTATCATGTAAAATACACTTTAACTTCTATTATTTTTATCTGCAAATTGTTGCTGTATACTTCATCCATTATTTCTGTATCTCGACATCACTGGCTTAAGCTCACACACATCCAGAGAGCGCACTGACAAAGAATGTTGTCTTTTTTGTGTTACTGTTCTCACAATCTGTACGTGTTGAAACCTAAAATCAAAACAGTATTATGTATGTGGCTTCTGCAGTCTCTGCATCGCAGCACAAATTAGTCATACTCAAAAAGCAAATAAAAATCCTTCTTCTACTATTTTTTTTATTCATTCACTTTCTCAAAAGAAATGTCATCGGTGTGTTAGTCCAGCAGCACTGCTCTGTTCCTGCTTCCTTTGTTGGGGTCTGCAACTGCCCCCCCTTCCCTCAAACACTTGCCAGCAGTAATTTTCCAAGACAATATGCTGCTTCTAGTTTTACTAATGTGATACACAAGCAAATGTGTCTTATTCCTTCACAACATGCCAGAACCTTTGTAAAAATGCTGGGAGTACTACTGTATGTGCATTACACTGCAATGTGAGCTAAAACATAAAACCCCAGACCTTCAACTGCTTCGGCTGGAGCTTTCCGCTGTAATAAAACCATCTGTCAAAAGGTGGTTGTTCCTCCTGTGGTCATTTGCGTGCTGCTTTTTGCTACAGAACTATACACAATGTACAGAAGACAGAGCTTACGCCAGTATTTTTGGTAAGTCTTGCCTCAAATTCAACCAGCTAAAACATTTTGAAAAGCACCAGTAGCCAAACGGTGCTTCAGGACAGAGCTCACGTTACTGCGCCCTGCTCTACGCAGCCGAAGTGAAATCCAGTACAGGACCTATCCAAATTCAGTGACGCGTGTGTCCTACAGCATCGGAGCAAACCCCATGGCGTGGAGCTGAGGGCCTACACCGGCTGTTTTCTCCACCACTTCTGGGGCTGTGACACGTCAACATCCTTCCCTGGGAAGCCTGGGACGCAGGGACTCGCCGCCAAGGCCACACGGGAGCTCTGGGTGCAGCCGCTGCGCGGTATTTCAGCCGGCCCGAGGGCTGACCCGCTCTCGCACGGCCGCCGACGCTGGCCACACTGCCAATACGGAGCAGAGGGATGGTTTTGGATTCTCAGCGTCCTCTAGAAAAACTGCCACTTTGCTCCGGCTGCTGCATCAAACCGAGGACATAAAAATGCTACGAGAAAAGCCTTCGCAATGGCCGTCGTTAAGCTGACACAGAGTAGCTCCCAAGCACAGTTAGTGACAAGCGATGAAAAAACCCCAGACACCATGTTTTACGTTTCGGACTGTCTGGAGCAGTCTGTCACTCGCAGGAGATGAACAAATTAACACTCGGCAGCCCTCAGCCCAATAGCACCGTAATGTTTATTTTACCAGCACTGCTCTTTTAATATCTTACAATAATTCAGGAGAAACCCCAGCAACATACCCTTCTTTTGGCTTCGTTTAAAGGTTTTGATGCTGTACATGTGCCCTAACTTTGAATACCCCACTGGGGTTTTCTTTGATTTAAAAAAAATAATTAGATTATAAAATTCACATTGTCAGCATACTGCCATCAGAAATCCACAAGTTCACAGCCTGTTATAAAAGGGAAATTTTATGGTCCTTACACCACTGCACAGGGTCAGCTCCTCCACCACTACCCAAGTTAAGCCATTTTTTTCATTTAACAGCTATTCTCCCTTAACCATTTATCTTTAGTGATCTGTCATGACCTTTTCAAGCTCTCATTTCTGACACTTTCCAGATACAGTGAGTCAAACTTCACTGGAAGCAAACTATCACACCCAGAGAGTTTGCTCAAAAGCAGAAAACATGCCCAGCGCTGTCCTGCTTCAGCACCAGCATATAAATCCTTCCTTAACAAGACAGTTCAAAATAAACGAAGAAAGCCTCTCCTGTAAAAAATCTGAGAGACAGACACTTTTGCATGTGCAAATAATACACAGGCTTATATCATCTAAATGTAACAATTCTACTGAATTCTGCAAATAAAGGTATTTTGTAAACACTATGGCACTTAATATTTTACTGCTGAATAATTTCTTTATGGAAGGTATTTGCAGCAATGTCACAGGTCATCTACCAATGCATCATTAATCAAATTTTCACAATTTAAATACAAAGATAAAAAGCCATTCAATCATTTTAGAACAGTAATGGGGCTTTTATAATTCAAGATTCTGTCATCCCTCGGCCTTCGTGTTCTCAAAAGCATTCGGAAAGTTAATAAGGATAATATAAAACCTTTAGAGAATGCTAGTTTTATTTTGTTCCACCTCAAATTTCCACTTCATCATTAAAATCTTTTGGTCTCAGAAAAGGAAAAACCTGATCGTTCCTGATTTTGCACAGCCTCATTTAGAAATAACAAAACAGTTGGCAAGAAGCTTTCCATTAGGAAGCCCAGATTAAAAAAAAAGAGATGAGGTCATTAAATAATGGCCTTCTTTCAGAAGAAACATGTGCTAGCTGATTGTGGATAATAAAAATACTGAAGCATTTTCAACTGAAAGCGATTTTTTTTTAACTGCTGAAACCCTAGCAAGGCTTTCAAGTGATGTGCTCCACGGTAAAATGGACCAACGTGAAAATGACTGCTTTAAAACCGTCCGAGGTAGACAGACAGCTATTAGAGATGGCCAAAGGTTTGAACCGTTCCATTTTCCTACGTGTTATAGGATGGATTGATTTACCTAACTGAACATCAGTGGTGAATCGAAGCCGATGGATCATGCTGACTTTGAAGGACTTGTAGTGGTGGCTACTGAGCATGTCCTGCACGGTAGCTATATCGATCTGCGGGTCCTCCTCCGAGACCTCTTCTCCTCTGGAACCTGCAAAACAAGCCAACAGTAATGAACGGGAGGTTTAAGACACGACTCAGCCAGCACCTACGTAAGGCTGTGACGCCTGAGCTCCAGATGGCTTTTTAAACAAGAACAAAACGCTCGAGTCCGTGTCTCCGGGAGGAGGAAATTCTCCCTCTCCACCCAAAGACAGGCTCACTGATTCATGAGGGACATCATGGCGCACGTTTGCGTCCCACATGAAGAGAGTGCAACACCCTGTGGCACATTTGCGCGTCCCACGAGACACCCCCAGGCAGCCGGCATCCCTGGGGGCTGACCTGGCAGGATCCCCGCCGGGACACCCACGTCTGTCACCGTGGGACGGCGCCTGTCCCCAGTGTGCCTGTCCCACGGTCCCCCACCCCGTGACATGTCCCAGCCTCTCGCTGCAGGGTCTGCCACGCCTCGGGCACCCCGACCTCAGCCTGCGCTACCGAGGCTGTGCTTTATTTACTGATTAGCATTCTCATTACTACTGCAGGTACCGGCTTTATAAAAGGTAACATCTCATTAAGCCAAAATGCCAATTACTGAAAAAATATAACGCACTCTAAAGGTTTTTTTACATTTTATGACGTTGGATTAACACCAATTTCAACATTACTATACTGCGATATATAATTTTGCACAGAGTAATTTCTATGCCAGCTGCTAATAAAGCATCTCAGTTCCAAATGATCATTCAGATCCTGTTAGATAAAGTGGTATAAATATGTTTGAAAACTGATTTAGCTTCTTACAGAAGATACTGAAGAATGACACGTTTTGTTTAATATCCCAGCTAATGTAGTCCTAAAAGCTGAATCAACTGCCAGTTCAGAGTCCTCAATTTGCTGCAGGAGATTAATGAAAACTGTATATTTTGCTGCAATTTTAATAATGGGAAGATGAGATGACGGAATTTTAGCACAGGTCTTAAAGATCCAGCAAAAGCAGGCTAAGAACTTGTCAGACTTTTTCCAGGTCATGTGGGCGGTTTGCCTGGGAAGGATCCTGGGGAGGAAAGCCCTGGCCCTCGGCTGGGACAGGCGCTGCTGCAGCAGAAGCCGGCTCCCTGGAGCAGCGTGGCTCAAGAAGCACACGCCGCTCGCTTCAGCCTGGGGACACTGCCGGGGTGGGTGGAGGCCATAGGCGGGACAAATGTAGGTGAGAAGAAAGAAAAACCCCACCTGCGCATGGAGCGTGGTCCTGGCTGGCTGCGAGCATTCCCTGTGCTATCTGTTAGTTCAGTGACAAATGCTGCTGCTTATGACGAGCATCATTCGGGTCTGTATCAAAGCGAGCTTAGCATTTGCTGCTAAATGAGTCAAAATACACGCTGAGAGGATAAAGCAGGAGATTCACATTTCGGAGGCATCAGCCACACAAGCTCCTCACCCTGCCCGCAGCAGCGCAGCCGATGTTGTCCCCCCGGGCCTCCCGACTGGGCATCTTCGGGGAGGGGGACAGCGAAGGGTTAACCTGCAAATTGGGCTGTGCCATTCGACTTGAAAGAATTCCAAAAATCAAATGAAACAGTCTACATGTGAATTTATGCAGAGCCATCTTAACGTTGCAACCACTCTATGCTCCAGAATGACAAGATAAATTGTAATGGCTCCTTCAGAGACATTACAATGTATTTTGTCAAAGACCCCGGTGTTAATGTCTCTATACTATGGATTATCATAATGTATCATGTCAAACCCGCACGCTGCAGTACTTCAGAGATACGCTGAGATATGTCAAACTTTTTGGTGCACTTAAAAGCATCCTGAAATGCCATGGCACGGCGGTGCCTGCGAGCAGAGAGCAAGGATGGCAACGCCTCCTCTGAAATGCTCTGAAAACACTTCACGAGATCAAGACCCACCTGATTCTCTGCAGGTACGGCCACCCCTCTGCCCCCAGCTGCCCCTCGAACTGCCCCAACCGCACCGACCGCGCCGAGTTACCGGCACGACGGGGCACCGTGTGCCGACTACACAGCCCAGAGTCTTCTCGGATTTCACATGCCCAAATTAAGAGTATTAGAAGGAAAATGAGCTGCCTGCCAGATCACACCCAGGGCAAAATACTGTCACTGCAGCTAAAATGGTGAGCACCTCGCCAGTGCCTGAACTGCAGGAGCATCAACCGCCGCGGCCGGAGCAGCTAAACGGCGGGATTTTGCTCTGGAAGCCTTTCAGATCCTCCGTGCACCCGTAACCTCTGTCGACTTTGTTTTATGAAGCTCTGTGAATGGATTCAGGTTTACAGAATTTCTACAGTTGCTGCTCTTGGGAGAGCAGCCAGGAACTCCGCCATCAAAACAGATCATCTGTCTAAAGATGGCAAAGACACAGGGACCCCTGAGGGTGCATTGGATAATAGCAGTAATATCAGTAACAACAGAGAGAAATGCCCTGCAGGGAAAAACCTGACTGCAGAACTTGGCATATTGCTCTTACCCCGCAGCTCCGCGAGGATGTCTGCGAGACTGCCGGTGCGCAGCAGCGGAGGGAAGAGCCGTCTCCACCAGCTGATTGGGGGAAAAATCATAAAAATATTTTCCACATGCAAGCAGCTGTGAATAAACCTGTCAAATATTTACAGGCCTGTCAGGGTATTTGTAATGGAGATCACAGTGTGGCTTTTGAATGTAAAAGCTTCTGCTTGGGAAGACAATCAAGTAAAGTGGATGCTCCAGGTCTATTATTTCGCCCAAGAGTCGACCCAGGCATATGGCTCTGCCAGCAGAGAGACCTCCGACCCGAAGCAGGGTAGGAAAATCCAGGAATGAGCAGGAAAAGAATGGCCAAGAGGAGCCCAGGCTCCTGCCCCGCCATCCCCACGCCAGGGACAGCGCCCCGTGTGGCGCAGAT